>NW_016166973.1:0-7235 GCF_001687245.7 Rhagoletis zephyria | reverse complement strand
TCCATTTCTTGTCCGTCGTTTTATATGAATTTTTCGTTTTTCTTAAGAGTTCAGATAATTTTTTCGGTATTCGAAATATTAAAAAAATGTGAAATCGTAAAAAATCACCATCTCTATCGAAAACCAGAAACCAGAAATCGAAAAAATTAACATAAAAGTGTAAAAATTTCTTGGAATCAATAAATTTATTTTTACTGACTCTTTTTTAAAATTTTTTATTAGGTACTTTTGAAAGTTGAGCTCATCTTGAGTTTATAGAACTTTTTATTAAACAAGTAGTTTTTAAGGAAAGAACATAACCGACTTCAATTCTCATATATAAATTTACGTGTACCGTTAAAATCTTCATGATCCAATCATCGGATCCAATCCAAATTACGGGACGACCCTTGAGGTGTCATCTTTCCAATAAAAAAAGAATTATTGAAATCGGTTCACGTGGTCCAAAGTTATGTATTCCGACGAATTGATAACCTCCCCTTTTTTGAAGTCGGTTAAAAATGTTTGAGTTCTGTTAGTCTTATGTAAATAAAGTGCAGTTTATGAATTTTAAACCGTTTATTTATTTATTACATACTGTACATAAAACTTGCATAAATGTATTTCAAAGAGCGTATTATCTGAAGCGAATTTTCAGTATATTCCGGTGATATATCTTCAGAAATATAAACCCCCCCCCCCCTAAAATATATTCCTGGGTGCGCCCCTGGGATGAGGATACCGATAAAAGTGAAGATGAAGATAGAAGAAGGAAGATTAAAATAGGGGTAATTATAGAGAAAATGATATAGATAGAGACACAGAGACTCAATCTGAGAACTTTTTCGGGTTTCTCCGGACTTATCGATATAATAATCGATATTTTTATCGGTTTTGTTATCGACATTTTTATCGATTTTGTTATCAAAATTTTAATCGATATTGTTATCGTTTTTGCTATCGATATTTTAGGAACTTATCGATATAATAATCGCTATTTTTAACGATTTGTTATCGATATTTTTAAAAACGTATTTTGTTTATAGCAACGTACCAACAGGACGTAAAAATGAGCACACGAAAATATAGATTTCAGCTATCTAATATATAAAACCGTTGTAAATTTCAAAACTGCACGTGGGAGAAAAATAATTGTGGTCAAGGGTGTGGTGTAGGTATAAAAAAAAAATTTCACAAGTCCTTTACCGATATATTTTTTACAATTTAAATTGGAAATTTTAATTTTTTTTTGCAATAAAATTCTTTTTTTTTGCAATAAAATTCTTTTTTTTTCNTTTACCGATATATTTTTTACAATTTAAATTGGAAATTTTAATTTTTTTTTTGCAATAAAATTCTTTTTTTTTTTAAATTTTTGCCCACATATATCTCGAAAACTTGGTATTTTAATCAAGAGTGAATTATCAATGGAGGATAGGAAATTTAATTACATTTCATTTGATCGGTTAACGAATTCACCAGACATTAGACACTTTTTGACCGACCTTTTTTTAATCAAAAACCGTTATGTAGCAATATGTCAAAAACTACACATAGCAAATTTCTATTTACGTAATCAAGTAAGGTCCTAGGTTGCAAAAAAAATTCCAGCTGCGCGAACCAAAACCACTGTGGACCAGTGTAATAAATGAAAATAGTGCGAAATTTCATGCCCCTATATGCATAAAGGAAGGGATAATAACGCAATGTTTCATATCTGAACAATCAGCTGTTGAGTGTTATATGTTATAATTGTCAGATGACTAATACATTATTGGCCGTTTTTTCAAGTTGCTTTTAAAATTGATCTTTATACAAAAAAAAATTTTTTGAGAAAAAAATTTGTGTTTAAAGAGTGAATAAATTTTAAGAGCTGCTTGAGAAAACGGCCCTATAAAAAGGAACCCGCTTAAAAACTTTCAGTAGGATATCTTCAAACTGACTAATTCGACTCAGCTCGACGTTCTGATCATTTTGGTGTACTTTTATATGGGTATATCTCTTCTTTTTCTGATATTTTCAAACATTGGATCAATCTTATAATACCAGTTTTTTTATTATGAAAGGTATAAAAATGCCTCGTAAATTGTAGAGTAAGAGATTCTCTACCGAATTGCAATGTGAACTAATGGGCTGCGACTTATCAATTTCCCGTATGTAAATATTTATATATGTATGTATTACTTACCTTTGAAAGAAACGCCCTTTAAATATCCAAAACCCGCATGTCATATCATCCGTTAACGGCATATCTCTTAATATTTTATTAATCTCCTCCGTCATTATTTGATCATGATCTGATTTTTCATTATTTTTCGCGCCGTTCGATTTTTCACTCGACTTAACATTGCCATTATCGAGTAGACGCGATTCGACATCAATATCACGATCGATGGCACCCGTCTCATGATTATCCTGCGCATCCGTGCTGTGTTCATGTTCATGATTTGTGTGATGATCCTCGATTTCAACCATGGTTGCAAACGATTTTTAGTTTTTTTTCCACTTAGATATTAACTATAAACTAAAATAATTTTAGAAACGATTGTAGATTATACACAATGTTTCACATTTAACACTTTAATTATGCGGGTGCGACGTCAGTTTTGTTTTTTCACAAATATCCAAAATTTAACAAATGTAAACCCAAGTGGCAGCTAAATATTTACAACACAATCGAAACACTTTTTCACTCCGCTGTCTTAGCGTCACGGCTGATTGTCTGTGAATAGGCGATAATATACGGCTGCTGCGGGTGTTTTATAAGCTCGTCGGAGTAGCTGATATCGCTCGACACTATCGATGTGCGCGTAGGGATACTGTCAGTAATATTAATGCAAGCCAACACAGTGCACAACAAACTAACAAACGATCTAGCAGTAGCAGCTAACTAAGTAGTNTGATATCGCTCGACACTATCGATGTGCGCGTAGGGATACTGTCAGTAATACTAATTCAAGCCAACACAGTGCACAACAAACTAACAAACGATCTAGCAGTAGCAGCTAACTAAGTAGCTATTTGTGTTTGAGATGACGCTGAACTGAAACGGTGATCAACGGCCGTCAAATAGACCGTCAAATTGTCAGCTGCCTATCTGCCTATCTGAAGTTTGCATATTTGTTTCAAATATTATCTTTGTGTATTGTAATTATGGCGTACCCACCTACTATCTATATGCACCTATACACACATACATTTGTATGTATAATCGCAACGTTTAGCTGCTGTTTAGTCGTCTTTAAAATATTGTTATCATTTGTTACACTTTTATCTGATTTAATTGCTACAAACACTTAGATATACACTGGATGCTGATATTGCTGTTTATATAACTGCATTTCATGTATTAAATACTCGTGTAAAGTTTAATCTGCGAAGGATTTATAAGTTTTATGTAAATATAATTAAAGACATATTATTTTATGAAAGGGCAATAGAAATGATTGAGCATTTTCGTGAAAACAGTTGGGCCTGTAGTAAAATTGGTCTAAATAGCACAAACGATAGGACTTTGTCTACCTAGGATCCAGTATAAGCACCACCATCAACGTCAGCCTGTAGATCAAGCGAAGAATAACTGTTGGCCAACAGGTGCTACTTTGGGCTTGGTAGGCAACTGAAAAGCAGAGCCCTCTCTCGACGAACGAAAATCACGCTCTACAAGTCTCTCCTCATGCCCGACCGCACCCATGGGAGGACAACGATAGCAAGGGCGCCAACGAACGCAATGGAAGGGCCAAGTGCAGAAGGACCTGTCTGCGCCCGGGATAACCAACTTTGTTCTCGGCTCAAGCCGATAAACGGTTTTAGTGCCAAAAAAGAAGAAGAAGAAGTACAAATGTAGTGAGGATTAAAACGTTTGTATTATTGAGAAGAAAACAACCATTTGATGTTAGATTCAAACCAGAGATGGGCACGGGACAAAAATTTCAGTCCCGGTCACGCCCATCCCGAAACTCAATTTTTAATTCCCGAAGCCGCCGTCCCGACGTTTTTCAAAATTGTACCGCGGGTTCCGTGGGTCCCGAAATCTATCACTAAGTTTAATTCCAAATTAGTTTTAAATAATAAAAAATCTGGCATCTTCCGGTTATTTTATTTTTTGCCTTGCTTTTCATTTTCGTGTCAATAAACATAACAAAAATTATTATTTCGAGATTGTCGGGAAAGGATTTTAATCCCGTTCCGCCCGCAAAATTTTTAAAGACCTTCCCGATACCGCCCATCTCCGCCATTTTGAAATCGGTACCATATACCGCGATATACCGCGCCCATCTCTAGTACTGATAACACATGTTGCTGTGTCAAATTTCAGGACGTTAGCATAAGCGGTTCCACAGAGAAGCGATATGAGAATTTCAGTTTGTATGGGAGGTGCCACACCCCTTTTTCCAGTACCTACCATTTTTCGGCGTAGGTAGGGTATTTACAATCTATGCATCCTTGCCAAGTTTCATTTCGCCAATGTGATTGAGTTTAGAGATATGTATATCGGATTTCACATTTTAGTCTGTATGTCAGATGCCACGGTGTCCTCGAAAAAGGCAGTTCAAAATTTTCTTGTGGCATATTTAATATAGATGCTTGGGATTTGCATGGCTCATTTTGCTCGCTTTAGGAAGAAATTCTTCTTTTGCCGTTGTCCAGGAAGCGGACCCATGCGAAAGCTTAATCTTTTCAAGCCAATAAAAAATAGTCGAAGAAACACTTATCTTTTCATAGAGCTTTTCATTCTATGATCTTCCTTTTGAAGGTGCTCCCCAGCTAATATTTACTTTGCGTGGCAAAATATATGTGACTACAATTTGACGCAAAAAATTTTAAATGTTGCGGCGAATTATGCGTAGAAAAACAAACGCAATCTTTGCCTACTGGGTCAATTCAGGCATTTCTACTTCAGACAGTGCGCAGCAGGAGTAGCTGATTCCTATCAACGGTAGCCAAACAAATCTCAAATGATGTTTATGCGAAAGATTATAGTGCACATTTATGTACAAAATAAAAAAACAAAATCTCTATAGACATGAAAAGCTTAATATTGGTAGCCGGTGAGTTCCTAAGATGTTAGTAGTGAAAAATCTTATCGCATCTCTATCTCGTTCCATAATGAATATTTAAAATAGACAATAACCTATTTCATATTGTACTGGTATTTAGTAGTAATTGGAATTTTTTAACTCAAACTATGTACAAAAAAAAAACCCAACGAAGACTTCGTTTTAGTTGCGCCACACATTATTTCGAATATATAGAGTCAGGTAGAAAAAAGTAATGATGACAGTTGATAAAAAAACTAGTTGGGCTTAGAGAGGGACAAGTAAATGTCATTCATAAAAAAAATTTCACATCATTTACTCATCCCGCCTCTATTGTGGATAGCTGCCGTTGATATGTCAGCTGCAATTTAGGATGGCACTGTGCCCGAATGGTCTTTCATTCAAATATCCTAAAGCCCGAAACTTTTTTATTGCGCTGGTAATTACTGAAGTTTCGAAAAATTATTCATCGCCAATAAATAGTTAGAGCCGAATGTTCCTAGCTTCCCTTGGGCAGGATTTCACTTGGATCAAGAATAGCTTCCATATATTTCAGGCAGTGTGAGAGACCCTTTCCGGATTCAGATCAGGAGAACAAATTATTCAGAGCACTCTCCATAATTTCGCNGTTAAAGAAGCTACATATAGTAAACTATTCATAGTAGACCGAGGCTAGTCACCAAGGCGAATTTGATAAGGTTGCGTTAGGGCGACAGCTGAATTTTTCACCGATAACGTCAAAATGAATGCTGGTTATAATTCATACTGTCATAAGTGCAATGAGGTATAGATAGTCCTTGTTCCGGGTATGCAGCTACAGTTTCAATGCCGACTCTTGCGGCGTCCTCGTCCCAGCAATGGGTTGTGCGCGGCTTAGGTACCCGCTACGTACAAGCCCCTTCCAGTGAAGAAGAAAAATAAAGCTTAGGAAGAGACCAAACAGAGTGCTATGTTTTAATTTGACACATTTGTGGTAGTGACATAACACAACATGTGTCTTTTGGCCTTTCCATGACTCCTAGTATACTGCTCTATTTACCACCCTTATAGAAAAGTTTAACCCACTTTTTAAATTTTTGTTTTTGAGAAAATTGCCTACTAAACTTTGCTACCTACAAATGTGTACATATGTAGGTATCCTCAGATAAAAATGCTCGCTATTCTATTGCAAAATGAATCATTTAGCACTACAGGCTCTTTAGGAACTAAAATTAGGCAACAACTTTATAACATTAGTCTTCATGTCTTTATAGCGGGTAAAAAGCAAACAAAAATTATATAGCATATCATCGGTGATACTGCAAAATGGTCTATGTCTATTAGTACCCTTGACACTTAGATGGTCGCTTACTTGCACCGAAATGCAAGAGCAAATCGTTACACCCTAATGAAGGAATGACAATACTTTCTACCTTTGGCTGATGAAAATGAACTATTGCCAGAAGCGATCAGATATAGATAAAATATCAATTAACCACCAGAGGTATTAAGTAACATAGAACGTTTTGCAGTATCACTGACGATATGCATGCATCTTTTGTTGACGAGTAACCTCATATAAATAATTTCATCACGGAATTTTTAAATTTTGTAGACTTATCTTTCAGTCGAGCACAAGAGTAAATAAATGCAAATTTTATGAACTTCACTTAAGTAGGTACATTACATACATACCTACATTTGTTTTTATTAGTGTCGTATTATTAATCTTCTAAGCAAATATGAAAATGAACTATGTATAATGATTCTGAAGCCAAATCATTTAGAATTATTGTCTTTCTGGCTGTATGTTTTTTGTGAAAGAAGAAGAAGAACCATATTTGTCGCTGGAAAAATAGAAATAGAACTAATCTGGCCACATTCACAGCCGTCGCGTAATTTGACAGCTGTGAGCGTTTTCATTGTGTTCGGGCTATAATGCTTGGAATTTAATGCAGGTTTTGAGGTCTAAGATAAAGTGTAGAAGAAAAAAATTAGAGAGTTGCCACCTGTTTAAAAATTGCAGTTTAGGTAAATTGATAAAATAAATTAAATATTGCAATATGGCTATCAGAAGAAAGAGGTTTATGAAGGCTTATAGCTGCAAAATTTTTTGTGAAGGGTTGCCACCTGTTTACAAATTTTGGTTTAATTAAATTAATAAGATAAATTAAGTATTGCAATTTAGCTATAAAGCTAGAAAGAGAGATAAAGAGAGAGTTTAGGAAAGTTTCCTAA
>NW_016166972.1:18721-22650 GCF_001687245.7 Rhagoletis zephyria | reverse complement strand
TACTCAGAACTCTCAACGGAACTCTGAAAAACAAATGAAATTTTTTTGTAAATAAAAATTTGCCCTTTGTTTTTGGTTATAACTTCTTAACTATTGGTCGGGCAAAAAACTTGATAATAATTTTAGCTAGAACTCTAGAGGGGCTACTCAGAACACTCAACAGAACTCTGAAAAAACAAATGAAATGTTTTGTTAATAAAAATAGGCCCCTTGTTTATGCTTATAACTTTTTTACTATAGGTCGGAAAAAAAAACTTTATAAGAATTTTGGTTAGAACTCTCAGAAGGCTACTCAGAAATCTCAATGCAACTCTGAAAAACAAATGAAATTGTTTTGTTAATAAAAATTTGCCCCTTGTTTATAACTTCTTTACTATTGGTCGGGAAAAAAACTTTATAATAGTTTTAGCTCTCAACGGAACTCTGAAAAACAAATGAAATTTTTTTGTTAATAAAAATTTGACCCTTGTTTTTGGTTATAAATTCTTTACTATTGGTCGTGCAAAAAACTTTATAATAGTTTTAGCTAGAACTCTAGAGGGATTTNTAATAAAAATTTGCCCCTTGTTTTTGTTATAACTTCTTTACTATTGGTCGCGCAAAAAACTTTATAAGAGTTTTGGTTAGAACTCTCAGGGGGCTACTCAGATGTCTCAACAGAACTCTGGAAAAACAAATGAAATTGTTTTGTTAATAAAAATTTGCCCCTTGTTTTTGTTATAACTTCTTTACTATTGGTCGGGCAAAAAACTTTATAAGAGTTTTGGTTAGAACTCTCGAGGGGCTTCTCAGAACTCTCAACAGAGCTCCGAAAAAACAAATGCAATTTTTTGTCAATAAAAATTTGCCCCATGTTTATGCTTATAACTTTTTTCTATTGGTCGGAAAAAAAACTTTAANCTCTGAAAAACAAATTAAATTTTTTTGTTAATAAAAATTTGCCCCTTGTTATTGCTTATAACATCTTTCTATTGGTCGGAAAAAAAACTTTATAAGAGTTTTAGTTAGAACTCTCGAGGGGCTACTCAGAACTCTCAACAGAACTCTGAAAAACAAATTAAATTTTTTTGTTAATAAAAATTTGCCCCTTGCTTTTGCTTATAACTTCTTTAACTATTGATCGGATGAAAAAACTTTACAAGAGTTTTAGTTAGAACTCTCGAAAAGCTACTCAGAACTCTCAACAGAACTCTGAGAAACAAATGAATTTTTTTTGTTAATAAAATTTTGCCCCTTGTTTTTGCTTATAACTTCTTTCTCTTGGTCGAAAAAAAAACTTTATAAGAGTTTAGGTTANTTTTAACTATTGGTCGGACGAAAAAACTTTACAAGAGTTTTAGTTAGAACCCTCAGGGGGCTATTCAGAATTTTCAAAAGAGCTCTGAAAAAACAAATAAAATTTTTTTGTTAATAAAAATTTTCCCCTTGTTTTTGCTTATATCTTTTTTACTATTGGTCGGATAAAAAGCTTTATAAGAGTTTTGGTTAGAATTCTCGAGGGGCTACTCAGAACTCTCAACACAACCTTGAAAAACAAATGAAATTTTATTGTTAATAAAAGNACTCTGAGAAACAAATGAATTTTTTTTGTTAATAAAATTTTGCCCCTTGTTTTTGCTTATAACTTCTTTCTCTTGGTCGAAAAAAAAACTTTATAAGAGTTTAGGTTAGAACTCTCGAGGGGCTACTCAGAACTCTCAACGGAACTCTGAAAAAACAAATACAATTGTTTTGTTAATAAAAATTTGCCCCTTGTTTTTGGTTATAACTTCTTTACTATTGGTCAGGCAAAAAACTTTATAATAGTTTTATTTATTTATTTATTTATTCGTCTACAGAGGTTCTTACAGACTACTAGATTATTTAAACCTTTTAAATAAATTCAGNCAGAGGGCTACTCAGAACTCTCAACGCAACTCTGAAAAACAAATGAAATTTTTTTGTTAATAAAAATGTTTCCCTTGTTTTTGCTTACAAATTTTTTACAATTGGTCAGATAAAAAGCTTTATAAGAGTTTTGGTTAGAATTCTCGAGGGGCTACTCAGAACTCTCAACAGAACCCTGAAAAACAAATGAAATTTTGTTGTTAATAAAAATTTGCCCCATGTTTTTGCTTATAACTCTTTATATGCTCTCTACTATTGGTCGGACAAAAAAACTTTATAAGAATTTTGGTTAGAACTCTCAGAGGGCTACTCAGAACTCTCAACGCAACTCTGAAAAACAAAAGAAATAGTTTTGTTAATAAGATTTTGCTCCTTGCTTTTGCATATAACTTTTTTACTAATGGTCGGATAAACNTCTAGGGTGCCTTAATTCACGTTTAGGATGATGGAGGTTTAGCAAATCGTAAATATCACTGCAGTCTACTAAACCATTAAGGACATTGTATATAAACATTATTGAGAAGTAACTTCTCCTATCAGCTAAGCTCTGTAATCCTAACAGTTTACGNCAGAACTCTGAAAAACAAATGAAATTTGTTTGTTAATAAAAATTTGCCCCGTGTTTTTGGTTATAACTTTTTTACTATTGGTCGGATCAAAAGCTTTAAAGAGTTTTGGTTAGAATCCTCGGGGGGATACTCAGAACTCTCAATAGAACTCTGAAAAACAAATGAAATGTTTTGTTAATAAAAATTTGCCCCTTGTTTTTGCTTATAACTTTTTTGCTATTGGTCGGGCAAAAAACTTTATAATAGTTTTAGCTAGAACTCTAGAGGGGCTACCTAGAACTCTCAACAGAACTCTGAAAAACAAATTAATTTTTTTTGTTAATAAAATTTTGCCCCTTGTTTTTGCTTATAACTTCTTTACTATTGGTCGGATCAAAAGCTTTATAAGAGTTTTGGTTAGAATTCTCGGGGGGCTACTCAGAACTCTCAACGGAACTCTGAAAGACAAATGAAATTTTTTTGTTAATAAAAATTTGCCTCTTGTTTTTGGTTATAACTTCTTTACTATTGGTCGGGCAAAAAACTTTATAATAGTTTTAGCTAGAACTCTAGAGGGGCTACCTAGAACTCTCAACAGAACTCTGAAAAACAAATTAATTTTTTTTGTTAATAAAATTTTGCCCCTTGTTTTTGCTTATAACTTTTTTACTACTGGTCAGATAAAAAGCTTTATAAGAGTTTTGGTTAGAATCCTCAGGGGGCTACTCAGAACTCTCAACAGAACCCTGAAAAACAAATGAAATATTTTGTTAATAAAAATTTGCCCCTTGTTTTTGCTTATAACTTTTTTGCTATTGGTCGGGCAAAAAACTTTATAATAGTTTTAGCTAGAACTCTAGAGGGGCTACCTAGAACTCTCAACAGAACTCTGAAAAACAAATTAATTTTTTTTGTTAATAAAATTTTGCCCCTTGTTTTTGCTTATAACTTCTTTACTATTGGTCGGATCAAAAGCTTTATAAGAGTTTTGGTTAGAATTCTCGGGGGGCTACTCAGAACTCTCAACAGAACTCTGAAAAACAAATGAAGTTTTTTGTTAATAAAATTTTGCCCCTTGCTTTTGCTTATGACTTCTTTAACTATTGGTCGAACGAAAAAACTTTACGTGAGTTTTAGTTAGAACTCTCAGGGGGCTACTCAGAATTTTCAACAGAGTTCTGAAAAAACGAATAAAATTTTTTTGTTAATAAAAATTGGCTCCTTGTTTATGCTTATAACTTTTTTACTATAGGTCGGAAAAAAAACTTTATAAAAATTTTGGTTAGAACTCTCGGGGGGCTACTCAGAACTGTCAACTGAACCCTGAAAAACAAATGAAATATTTTGTTAATAAAAATTTGCCCCTTTTTTTTGCTTATAACTTTTTTGCTATTGGTCGGGCAAAAAACTTTATAATAGTTTTAGCTAGAACTCTAGTGGGGCTACTCAGAACTCTCAACAGAACTCTGAAAAACAAATTAATTTTGTTTGTTA
>NW_016166972.1:4893-16165 GCF_001687245.7 Rhagoletis zephyria | reverse complement strand
TTTCAACAGAGCTCTGAAAAACAAACGAAATTGTTTTGTTAAAAAAATTGTGCCCCATGTTTTTGCTTACAACTTTTTTACTAATGGTCGGACGAAAAAACTTTACAAGAGTTTTACTTAGAACTCTCGAGGGGCTACTCAGAACTCTCAACAGAACTCGGAAACAAAATAAATTAAATTTTTTTGTTAATAAAAATTTTCCCCTTGTTTTTGCTTATACCTTTTTTACAATTGGTCGGAAAAAACCTTTATAAGAGTTTTGGTTAGAACTCTCGAGGGGCTACTCAGAACTCTCAACGTAACTGTGAAAAAACCAATTAAATTTTATGATAATAAAACTTTGCCCCTTGTTTTTGCTTATAACTTTTTTAACTATTGGTCGGACGAAAAAACTTTACATGAGTTTTAGTTAGAACTTTCAGGGGGCTACTCGGAATTTTCAAAAAAGTTCTGAAAAAACAAATTAAATTTTTTGGTTAATAAAAATTGGCCCCTTGTTTATGCTTATAACTTTTTTACTATAGGTCGAAAAAAAAACTTTATAAGAGTTTTGGTTAGAACTCTCAGGGGGCTACTCAGCATTTTCAACAGAGCTCTGAAAAACAAACGAAATTGTTTTGTTAAAAAAATTGTGCCCCATGTTTTTGCTTACAACTTTTTTACTAATGGTCGGACGAAAAAACTTTACAAGAGTTTTACTTAGAACTCTCGAGGGGCTACTCAGAACTCTCAACAGAACTCGGAAACAAAATAAATTAAATTTTTTTGTTAATAAAAATTTTCCCCTTGTTTTTGCTTATACCTTTTTTACAATTGGTCGGAAAAAAAACCTTTATAAGATTTTTGGTTAGAGCTCTCGTGGGGCTTCTCAGAAATCTCAACAGAACTCCCAAAAAAAACAAATGAAATTTATTGTCAATAAAATTTCACCGTTGTTTATGCTTATAACTTTTTTCTATCGGTCGGAAAAAAACCTTATGAGAACTTTAGTTAGAACTCTTATGGGGCTACTCAGAACTCTCAACAGAACTCTGAAAAACAAATGAAATTTTTTTGTTAATAAAAATTTGACCATTTTTTTTGGCTTATAACTTTTTTACTATTGGTCGGATAAAAAGCTTTATAAGAGTTTTAGTTAGAATTCTCGGGGGGCTACTCAGAACTCTCAACAGAAGCCTGAAAAACAAATGAAATTTTGTTGTTAATAAAAATTTGCCCCATGTTTTTGCTTATAACTCTTTATATGCTCTTTACTATTGGTCGGACAAAAAAACTTTATAAGAATTTTGGTTAGAACTCTCAGAGGGCTACTCAGAACTCTCAACGCAACTCTGGAAAACAAATGAAATTTATTTGTTAATAAAAATTTGCCCCTTGTTTTTGGTTATAACTTATTTACTATTGGTCGGGCAAAAAACTTTATAAGAGTTTTGGTTAGAACTATCAGGGGGTTACTCAGAACTGTCAACAGAACCCTGAAAAACAAATGATTTTTTTTTGTTAATAAAAATGTGCCACATGTTTTTGCTTATAACTTTTTTACTATTGGTCGGATAAAAAGCTTTAAAGGGTTTTCGTTAGAATCCTCGGGGGGCTACTCAGAACTCTCAACAGAACTCTGAAAAAACAAATTAAATTTTTTTGTCAATAACATTTGACCCTTGGTTATGCTTATAACTTTTTTCTATTGGTCGGAAAAAAAAACTTTATAAGAACTTTAGTTAGACCTCTCGAGGGGCTACTCAGAACTCTCAACGTAACTCCGAAAAAACAAATTAAATTTTATGTCAATAAACTTTTGCCCCTTGTCTTTGCTTATAAATTTTTTAACTATTGGTCGGAAAAAAACTTTATAGGAACTTTAGTTAGAACTCTCGAGGGGCTAGTCAGAACTCTGAAAAACAAATGAAATTTTTTTGTTAATAAAAATTTGCCCCTTGTTTTTGCTTATAACTTTTTTCTATTGGTCGGAAAAAAACTTTATAAGAACTTTAGTTAGAACTCTCGAGGGGCTACTCAGAACTCTCAACGTAACTCCGAAAAAACAAATTAATTTTTATGTTAATAAAATTTTGCCCCTTCTCTTTGCTTATAACTTTTTTAACTATTGGTCGGACGAAAAAACTTTACAAGAGTTTTAGTTAGAACTCTCGAGGGGCTGCTCAGAACTCTCAACAGAACTCCGAAAAAGCAAATCAATTTTTTGTTAATAAAATTTTGGCCCTTGTTTGTGCTTATAACTTTTTTCCTATTGGTCGAAAAAAAAACTTCATAAGAGTTTTAGTTAGAACTCTCGAGGGGCTGCTCAGAACTCTCAACAGAACTCCGAAAAAGCAAATCAATTTTTTGTTAATAAAATTTTGGCCCTTGTTTGTGCTTATAACTTTTTTCCTATTGGTCGAAAAAAAAACTTCATAAGAGTTTTAGTTAGAACTCTCGAGGGGCTGCTCAGAACTCTCAACAGAACTCCGAAAAAGCAAATCAATTTTTTGTTAATAAAATTTTGGCCCTTGTTTGTGCTTATAACTTTTTTCCTATTGGTCGAAAAAAAAACTTCATAAGAGTTTTAGTTAGAACTCTCGAGGGGCTGCTCAGAACTCTCAACAGAACTCCGAAAAAGCAAATCAATTTTTTGTTAATAAAATTTTGGCCCTTGTTTGTGCTTATAACTTTTTTCCTATTGGTCGAAAAAAAAACTTCATAAGAGTTTTAGTTAGAACTCTCGAGGGGCTGCTCAGAACTCTCAACAGAACTCCGAAAAAGCAAATCAATTTTTTGTTAATAAAATTTTGGCCCTTGTTTGTGCTTATAACTTTTTTCCTATTGGTCGAAAAAAAAACTTCATAAGAGTTTTAGTTAGAACTCTCGAGGGGCTGCTCAGAACTCTCAACAGAACTCCGAAAAAGCAAATCAATTTTTTGTTAATAAAATTTTGGCCCTTGTTTGTGCTTATAACTTTTTTCCTATTGGTCGAAAAAAAAACTTCATAAGAGTTTTAGTTAGAACTCTCGAGGGGCTGCTCAGAACTCTCAACAGAACTCCGAAAAAGCAAATCAATTTTTTGTTAATAAAATTTTGGCCCTTGTTTGTGCTTATAACTTTTTTCCTATTGGTCGAAAAAAAAACTTCATAAGAGTTTTAGTTAGAACTCTCGAGGGGCTGCTCAGAACTCTCAACAGAACTCCGAAAAAGCAAATCAATTTTTTGTTAATAAAATTTTGGCCCTTGTTTGTGCTTATAACTTTTTTCCTATTGGTCGAAAAAAAAACTTCATAAGAGTTTTAGTTAGAACTCTCGAGGGGCTGCTCAGAACTCTCAACAGAACTCCGAAAAAGCAAATCAATTTTTTGTTAATAAAATTTTGGCCCTTGTTTGTGCTTATAACTTTTTTCCTATTGGTCGAAAAAAAAACTTCATAAGAGTTTTAGTTAGAACTCTCGAGGGGCTGCTCAGAACTCTCAACAGAACTCCGAAAAAGCAAATCAATTTTTTGTTAATAAAATTTTGGCCCTTGTTTGTGCTTATAACTTTTTTCCTATTGGTCGAAAAAAAAACTTCATAAGAGTTTTAGTTAGAACTCTCGAGGGGCTGCTCAGAACTCTCAACAGAACTCCGAAAAAGCAAATCAATTTTTTGTTAATAAAATTTTGGCCCTTGTTTGTGCTTATAACTTTTTTCCTATTGGTCGAAAAAAAAACTTCATAAGAGTTTTAGTTAGAACTCTCGAGGGGCTGCTCAGAACTCTCAACAGAACTCCGAAAAAGCAAATCAATTTTTTGTTAATAAAATTTTGGCCCTTGTTTGTGCTTATAACTTTTTTCCTATTGGTCGAAAAAAAAACTTCATAAGAGTTTTAGTTAGAACTCTCGAGGGGCTGCTCAGAACTCTCAACAGAACTCCGAAAAAGCAAATCAATTTTTTGTTAATAAAATTTTGGCCCTTGTTTGTGCTTATAACTTTTTTCCTATTGGTCGAAAAAAAAACTTCATAAGAGTTTTAGTTAGAACTCTCGAGGGGCTGCTCAGAACTCTCAACAGAACTCCGAAAAAGCAAATCAATTTTTTGTTAATAAAATTTTGGCCCTTGTTTGTGCTTATAACTTTTTTCCTATTGGTCGAAAAAAAAACTTCATAAGAGTTTTAGTTAGAACTCTCGAGGGGCTGCTCAGAACTCTCAACAGAACTCCGAAAAAGCAAATCAATTTTTTGTTAATAAAATTTTGGCCCTTGTTTGTGCTTATAACTTTTTTCCTATTGGTCGAAAAAAAAACTTCATAAGAGTTTTAGTTAGAACTCTCGAGGGGCTGCTCAGAACTCTCAACAGAACTCCGAAAAAGCAAATCAATTTTTTGTTAATAAAATTTTGGCCCTTGTTTGTGCTTATAACTTTTTTCCTATTGGTCGAAAAAAAAACTTCATAAGAGTTTTAGTTAGAACTCTCGAGGGGCTGCTCAGAACTCTCAACAGAACTCCGAAAAAGCAAATCAATTTTTTGTTAATAAAATTTTGGCCCTTGTTTGTGCTTATAACTTTTTTCCTATTGGTCGAAAAAAAAACTTCATAAGAGTTTTAGTTAGAACTCTCGAGGGGCTGCTCAGAACTCTCAACAGAACTCCGAAAAAGCAAATCAATTTTTTTGTTAATAAAAATCTGCCCCTTGTTTATGCTTATAACTTTTTTACTATAGGTCGAAAAAAAAACTTTATAATATTTTTGGTTAGAACTCTCGAGGGGCTGCTCAGAACTCTCAACAGAACTCCGAAAAAAAACAAAGGAAATTTTTTGTCAATAAAATTTACCCCTTGGTTATGCTTATAACTTTTTTATATTGGTCGGAAAAAAGCTTTGTAAGAGTTTTGGTTAGAATTCTCATGGGGATACTCAGAACTCTGAAAAACAAATAAAATTTTTTTGTTAATAAAAATTTGCCCCATGTTGTTGCTTATAACTTCTTTACTATTGGTCGGACAAAAAAACTTTATAAGAGTTTTGGTTAGAATTCTCATGGGGATACTCAGAACTCTGAAAAACAAATAAAATTTTTTTGTTAATAAAAATTTGCCCCATGTTGTTGCTTATAACTTCTTTACTATTGGTCGGACAAAAAAACTTTATAAGAGTTTTGGTTAGAACTCTCGAGGGGCTACTCAGAGCTCGAGCTCTCAACGTAACTCTGAAAAACAAATGAAGTTTTTTTGTTAATAAAATTTTGCCCCTTGCTTTTGCTTATGACTTTTTTAACTATTGGTCGGACGAAAAAACTTTACAAGAGTTTTAGTTAGAACTCTCAGGGGGCTACTCAGAATTTTCCATAGAGTTCTGAAAAAACAAATTAAATTTTTTTGTTAATAAAAATTGGCCCCTTGTTTATGCTTATAACTTCTTTACTATTGGTCGGACAAAAAAACTTTATAAGAGTTTTGGTTAGAACTCTCGAGGGGCTACTGAGAGNCTCGAGGGGCTACTCAGAACTCTCAACGTAACTCCGAAAAAACAAATTAATTTTTATGTTAATAAAATTTTGCCCCTTCTCTTTGCTTATAACTTTTTTAACTATTGGTCGGACGAAAAAACTTTACAAGAGTTTTAGTTAGAACTCTCAACAGAACTCTGAAAAACAAATTAAATTTTTTTGTTAATAAAAATTGGCCCCTTGTTTATGCTTATAACTTTTTTACTATAGGCCGGAAAAAAAACTTTATAAAAATTTTGGTTAGAACTCTCAGAGGGCTACTCAGAAATCTCAATGCAACTCTGAAAAACAAATGAAATTGTTTTGTTAATAAAAATTTGCTCCTTGTTTTTGTTATAACTTCTTTACTATTGGTCGGGCAAAAAACTTTATAAGAGTTTTGGTTAGAACTCTCGAGGGGCTACTCAGAACTCTGAAAAACAAATGAAGTTTTTTTGTTAATAAAATTTTGCCCCTTGCTTTTACTTATGACTTTTTAAACTATTGGTCGGACGAAAAAACTTTACAAGAGTTTTAGTTAGAACTCTCAGGGGGCTGCTCAGAACTCTCAACAGAACTCTGAAAAACAAATGAAGTTTTTTTGTTAATAAAATTTTGCCCCTTGCTTTTACTTATGACTTTTTAAACTATTGGTCGGACGAAAAAACTTTACAAGAGTTTTAGTTAGAACTCTCAGGGGGCTGCTCAGAACTCTCAACAGAACTCTGAAAAACAAATGAAGTTTTTTTGTTAATAAAATTTTGCCCCTTGCTTTTACTTATGACTTTTTAAACTATTGGTCGGACGAAAAAACTTTACAAGAGTTTTAGTTAGCACGCTCAGGGGGCTACTCAGATCTCTCAACAGAACTCTGCAAAAACAAATGAAATTTTTTTGTTAATAAAAATTTGCCCCTTGTTTTTGCTTATAACTTTTTTGCTATTGGTCGGGCAAAAAACTTTATAATAGTTTTGGCTAGAACTCTAGATGGGCTACTCAGAACTCTCAACAGAACTCTGAAAAACAAATTAATTTTGTTTGTTAATAAAATTTTGCCCCTTGTTTTTGCTTATAACTTTTTTGCTATTGGTCGGGCAAAAAACTTTATAATAGTTTTGGCTAGAACTCTAGATGGGCTACTCAGAACTCTCAACAGAACTCTGAAAAACAAATTAATTTTGTTTGTTAATAAAATTTTGCCCCTTGTTTTTGCTTATCACTTTTTTACAATTGGTCGAAAAAAAAGCTTTATAAGAGTTTTGGTTAGAACTCTGAAGGGCTACTCAGAACTCTCAACAGAACTCTGAAAAAACAAATGAAATGTTTTGTTAATAAAAATTTGCCCCTTGTTTTTGGTTATAACTTCTTAACTATTGGTCGGGCAAAAAACTTGATAATAGTTTTAGCTAGAACTCTAGAGGGGCTACTCAGAACTCTCAACAGAACTCTGAAAAACAATTTAATTTTTTTGTTAATAAAATTTTGCCCTTGTTTTTGCTTATAACTTTTTTACAATTGGTCGGAGAAAAAGCTCTATAAGAGTTTTGGTTAGAACTCTGAAGGGCTACTCAGAACTCTTAACAGAACTCTGAAAAAACAAATGAAATGTTTTTTTAATAAAAATTTGCCCCTTGTTTTTGGTTATAACTTCTTTACTATTGGTCAGGCAAAAAACTTTATAATAGTTTTATTTATTTATTTATTCGTCTACAGACTTCTAGATTATTTAAACATTTTAAATAAATTCAACTTGAAGTTAAATATATTTAAATTAAAATTTATAACTTCGGAATATGTGTTGCAGAGTCGGATGCATCTTGATATAGGCTCATTAAATGCATAATTAGATTTATGTACAGTGACCGTAAAAATTCTAGGGTGCCTTAATTCACGTTTAGGATGATGGAAGTTTAGCAAATCGTAAATATCACTGCAGTCTACTAAACCATTAAGGACATTGTATATAAACATTATTGAGAAGTAACTTCTCCTATCAGATAAGCTCTGTAATCCTAACAGTTTACGCCTACCCAAATAATCGGGACAACCAGTTGGCCAAGAGGGGCTACTCAGAACTCTCAACGGAACTCTGAAAAACAAATGCAATTTTTTTGTTAATAAAAATTTACCCCTTGTTTTTGCTTATAACTTGTTTCTATTGGTCGGAAAAAAAGCTTTATAATAGTTTTGGTTAGAACTCTCGTGGGGCTTCTCAGAACTCTTAACAGAACTCTGCAAAAATAAATTAAATTTTATGTTAATAAAATTTTGCCTCTTGTTTTTGCTTATAACTTTTTCTATTGTTCTGAAAAAAAACTGTATAAGAGCGCTAGTAAGAACTCTCTAAATTTTTTGTTAATAAAATTTTGGCCCTTGTTTTTGCTTATAACTTTTTTCTATTGTTCTGAAAAAAAACTGTATAAGAGCGCTAGTAAGAACTCTCTAAATTTTTTGTTAATAAAATTTTGGCCCTTGTTTTTGCTTATAACTTTTTTCTATTGTTCTGAAAAAAAACTGTATAAGAGCGCTAGTAAGAACTCTCTAAATTTTTTGTTAATAAAATTTTGGCCCTTGTTTTTGCTTATAACTTTTTTCTATTGTTCTGAAAAAAAACTGTATAAGAGCGCTAGTAAGAACTCTCTAAATTTTTTGTTAATAAAATTTTGGCCCTTGTTTTTGCTTATAACTTTTTTCTATTGTTCTGAAAAAAAACTGTATAAGAGCGCCAGTAAGAACTCTCTAAATTTTTTGTTAATAAAATTTTGGCCCTTGTTTTTGCCTATAACTTTTTTAACTATTTGTCGGACGAAAAAACTTTACAAGAGTTTTAGTTAGAACTCTCGAGGGGCTACTCAGAACTCTTAACAGAACTCTGAAAAATATAAATTAAATTTTTTTTTTAATAACAAAACAAAAAAAAAACCTTTATAAGAGATGTTAGTTAGAATTATCGGGGGGGGTACTCAGACATTTTTCTGTTAATAACAAAACAAAAACAAAAAAAAAGCTCTATAAGAGTTATGGTTAGAATTCTCGGGGGGGGGGCTACTCAGAACTCTCAACAGAACTCTGAAAAAAAAACAAATTAAATTTTTTTGTTAATAAAAATTTGCCTATTGTTTTTGCTTATAACTTCTTTACTATTGGTCGGACAAAAAAACTTTATAAGAGTTTTGGTTAGAACTAGCACGGGGCTACTCAGAACTTTCAAAAGAGCTCTAAAAAAACAACGAAATTTTTTTGTTAATACAATTTTTCCCCTTGTTTTTGCTTATAACTTTTTTACTTATGTTCGGACGAAAAAACTTTACAACAATTTTAGTTAGAACTCTCGAGGGGCTACGCAGAACTCTCAACGTAACTCTGAAAAACAAATTAAATTCTTTCTTAATAAAATTTTTCCCTTGTTCTTGCTTATAACTTTTTTAACTATTGGTCGGACGAAAAAACTTTACTAGAGTTTTAGTTAGAACTCTCGAGGGGCTACTCATAACTCTCAACAGAACTCTGAAAAACAAATGAAATTTTTTTGTTAATAAACATTTGCCCATTGTTTTTGGTTATAAATTCTTTACTATTGGTCGGGCAAAAACTTTATAAGAGTTTTGGTTAGAATTCACGGGGGGCTACTCAGAATTTTCAACAGAGCTCTGAAAAGCAAATGAAATTTTTTTGTTAACAAAATTTTGCCCCTTGTTTTTGTTTATAACTTGTTTACTAATGGTCGCACGAAAAAACTTTACAAGAGTTTTACTTAGAACTCTCGAGGGGCTACTCAGAACTCTCAACAGAACTCTGAAAAAACAAATAACATTTTTTTTGTTAATAAAAATTTGCCCCTTGTTTTTGCTTATAACTTTTTTACTATTGGTCGGAAAAAAACTATATAAGAGTTTCCGTTAGAACTCTCAGGGGGCTACTCAGAACTCTCAGCAGAACTCTAAAAAACAAATGAAATTTTTTTGTTAATACAATTTTTCCCCTTGTTTTTGCTTATAACTTTTTTACTAATGGTCGGACGAAAAAGCTTTACAAGAATTTTAGTTAGAACTCTCGAGGGGCTGCGCAGAACTCTCAACGTAACTCTGAAAAACAAATTAAATTCTTTCTTAATACAATTTTGCCCTTGTTCTTGCTTATAACTTTTTTAACTATTGGTCGGACGAAAAAACTTTACAAGTGTTTTAGTTAGAACTCTCGAGGGGCTACTCAGAGCTCTCAATAGAACTCTGAAAAAACAAATAACATTTTTTTTGTTAATAAAAATTTGCCCCTTGTTTTTGCTTATAACTTTTTTACTATTGGTCGGAAAAAAACTATATAAGAGTTTCCGTTAGAACTCTCAGGGGGCTACTCAGAACTCTCAGCAGAACTCTAAAAAACAAATGAAATTTTTTTGTTAATACAATTTTTCCCCTTGTTTTTGCTTATAACTTTTTTACTAATGGTCGGACGAAAAAGCTTTACAAGAATTTTAGTTAGAACTCTCGAGGGGCTGCGCAGAACTCTCAACGTAACTCTGAAAAACAAATTAAATTCTTTCTTAATACAATTTTGCCCTTGTTCTTGCTTATAACTTTTTTAACTATTGGTCGGACGAAAAAACTTTACAAGTGTTTTAGTTAGAACTCTCGAGGGGCTACTCAGAGCTCTCAATAGAACTCTGAAAAAACAAATAACATTTTTTTTGTTAATAAAAATTTGCCCCTTGTTTTTGCTTATAACTTTTTTACTATTGGTCGGAAAAAAACTATATAAGAGTTTCCGATAGAACTCTCAGGGGGCTACTCAGAACTCTCAGCAGAACTCTGAAAAACAAATGAAATTTTTTTGTTAATAAACATTTGCCCATTGTTTTTGCTTATAACTTCTTTACTATTGGTCGGGCAAAAACTTTATAAGATTTTTAGCTAGAACTCTCAAGGGGCTACTCAGAACTCTTAACGTAACTCCAAAAAAACAGATGAATTTTCTGTTAATAAAAATTTGCCCCTTGTTTCTGCTTATAACTTTTTTACTATTGGTCGCACAAAAAGCTTTATAAGAGTTTTGGTGAGAATTCTCTCGGGCTACTCAGAAGTCTCAACAGAACTCTGAACAACAAATAACATTTTTTGTTAATAAAACTTTGCCCCCTGTTTTTGCTTTTAACTTTTTTACAAATGGGCGCACAAAAAGCTTTATAAGAGTTATAGTTAGAACTCTCGAGGGTCTTCTCAGAACTCTCAACAGAACTCCGAAAAAACAAATGAAATTTTTTGTTAATAAAATTTTGCCCCTTGTTTTTTTATAAGTTTTTAACTATTGGTTGGACAAAAGGGTTTATAAGAGTTTTGGTTAGAATTCTCGGGGGGCTACTCAGAACTCTCAACAGAAGTCTGAAAAACAAATGAAATTTTTTTGTTAATAAAAATTTGCCCTTTGTTTTTGCTTATAACTTTTTTATTACGGTTCGGACAAAAAGCTTTATAAGAGTTTTGGTTAGAATTCTCGGGGGTTACTCAGAACTCTCAACAGAACTCTGAAAAACAAATGAAATTTTTTTGTTAATAAAAATTTGCCCCTTGTTTTTGCTTATAACTTTTTTACTATTTGTCGGACAAAACGCTTTATAAGAGTTTTGGTTAGAACTCTCGAGGGGCTACACAGAACTCTCAACAGAACTCTGAAAAACAAAAGAAATTTTTTTGTTAATAAAAATTTGCCCTTTGTTTTTGCTTATAACTTTTTTACTATTGGTCGGACAAAACGCTTTATAAGAGTTTTGGTTAGAACAATCTAGTGGCTACTCAGAACTCTCAAAAGTACTCCGAAAAAAAAA
>NW_016166972.1:0-4100 GCF_001687245.7 Rhagoletis zephyria | reverse complement strand
AGTTTTTGCGATATATGTATCTCCTTTATGTAGGAAGCTAAACCCATTAAATTATGTTACCGGTTTACGTACCGATCACTAAGTAGTGAAAATCACTTAGATTGGTGCTATATAAGGTATATCTTCCATACCTCTGATTGTTTAGATATGATTTTTTATATATGTATCTCCTCTATCTATGCCTGCTGTGAATATATAAATTTATTCAAATGCAGTAATCTGTTAAAGTAAAATTTTCAGATGCTCATGAAAGGTATGAAGTCTTCGGCATAGCCGAAGACAGCGCTGCTCTTACTTGTTTTTTAATAAAAATTTCCCCCCGTTTTTGCTTATAACTCTTTTACTATTGGTCGGACAAAACTCTTTATAAGAGTTTTGGTTAGAACTCTCGAGGGGCTACTCAGAACTCTCATCAGAACTCCGAAAAATCAAATGAATTTTTTGTTAATAAAATTTTGCCCCTTGTTTTTGTTTGAAACTTTTTTACTATTGGTCGGACAAAAAGCTGTTCCGGTTAAGACTCTCGAGGGGCTACTGAAAACTCTCAACATAACTCTGAAAAAACAAATAATTTTTTTTTTTTTAATGAAAATTTGCCCCTTGGTTTTGCTTATAACTTTTTTACTATTGGTCGGAAAAAAAACTTTATAAGCGTTTCGGTTAGGCCCCCCCAGGGGCTACTCAGAACTCTCAACAGAACTCTGAAAAACAAATGACATTTTTTTGTTAATAAGAATTTGCCCAGTGTTTTTGGTTATAACTTCTTTACTATTGGTCGGGCAAAAACTTTATAAGAGTTTTAGCTAGAACTCTTGAGGGGCTACTCAGAACTCTTAACATAACTCCGAAAAAACAAATGAATTTTTTTCTTAATAAAAATTTGCCTCTTGTTTCTGCTTATAAGCTTTATAAGAGTTTTGGTTAGAATTCTCGGAGGGGCTACTCAGAACTCTCAACAGAACTCTGAACAACAAATTAAATTTTTTTGTTAATAAAATTTTGCCCCTTGTTTTTGCTTATAACTTTTTTACAATTGGTCGGACAAAAGCTTTATAAGAGTTTTGGTTAGAACTCTCGAGGGGCTACTCAGAACTTTCAACAGAACTCCGAAAAAGCAAATAAAGTTTTTTGTTAATAAAATTTTGCCCCTTGTTTTGTTTAAAACTTTTTTACTATTGGTCGGACAAAAAGCTGTTCCGGTTAGAACTCTCGAGGGGCTACTCATAACTCTCAACAGAACTCTAAAAAAAACAAATTAAATTTTTTTGTTAATAGAAATTTGCCCCTTGTTTTTGCTTATAACTTTTTCACTATTGGTCGGACAAAAAGATTTGTATGAGTTTTGGTTAGAATTCTCGGGGGGCTACTCAGAATTTTCAACAGAGCTCTGAAAAACAAATGAAATTTGTTTGTTAAATTTTGCCCTTGTTTATGCTTATAACTTTTTTAACTATTGGTCGAACGAAAAAATTTTACAAGAGTTTTAGTTAGAACTCTCGGGAGGCTTCTCAGAACTCTCAACAGAACTCCGAAAAAACAAATGAAATTTTTTGTTGATAAAATTTTGCCCCCTGTTTTTGCTTATAACTTCTTTACTATTGGTCGGGCAAAAACTTTAAATGAGTTTTAGCTAGAACTCTGGAGGGGCTACTTAGAACTCTTAACATAACTCCGAAAAAACAAATGAATTTTTTTGTTAATAAAAATTTGCCCCTTGTTTCTGCTTATAACTTTTTACTATTGGTCGGGCAAAACGCTTTATAAGAGTTTTGGTTAGAATTCTGGCGGGGCTACTCGGAACTCTCAACAGAACTCTGAACCACAAATTACATTTTTTTGTTAATCAAATTTTTCCCCTTGTTTTTGCTTATAACTCTTTTACTATTGGTCGGACAAAAGCTTTATAAGAGTTTTGGTTAGAACTCTCGAGGGGCTTCTCAGAACTTTCAACAGAACTCCGAAAAACAAATCAAATTTTTTGTTAATAAAATTTTGCCCCTTGTTTTTCATTTCATTTGTTTTTCAGAGTTCTGTTGAGAGTTCTAAATAGTCCCCGAGAATTCTAACCAAAACTCTTATAAAGCCTTTTTGTCCGACCAATAGTAAAAAACCGGCCGCTGTGGTGTAGTGGTAAGCAGTGCGCGCTTCCACTCCGCAGCACCTGGGTTCAAACCCTGGTGAAAGCACCATCCCAAAAATATAGAAAAACGGTTTTTTCTTAACAGCGGTCGTCCCTCGGCAGGCAATGGCAAACCTTCGAGTGTATTTCTGCCATGAAAAACAGCTTCTTATAAAAATACAATCGAAGTTCGGAGTCGGCGTAAAACTGTAGGTCTCTCCGCTTTGTGTGACATCATCAAGGCGCACGCCACAAATCGGAGGAGAAGCTCGGCCAAACACTAACATATGTGTAAGCGCCAATCTATTATTATTATTAATAGGAAAAAACTTATAAACAAAAACAAGGGCCAAAATTTTATTAACAAAAAATTTCATTTGTTTTTTCGAAGTTCTGTTGAGAGTTCTGAGAAGCCCCTCGAGAGTTCTAACCAAAACTCTTATAAAGCTTTCTGTCCGACCAATAGTAAAAGAGTTATAAACAGAAACAAGGGGCAAATTTTTATTAACAAAAAAAATTGTATTTGTTTTTTCAGAGTTACGTTAAGAGTTTTCAGTAGCCCCTCGAGAGTCTTAACCGGAACAGCTTTTTGTCCGACCAATAGTAAAAAAGTTTCAAACAAAAACAAGGGGCATAATTTTATTAACAAAAAATTTTATTTGCTTTTTCGGAGTTCTGATGAGAGTTCTGAGTAGCCCCTCGAGAGTTCTAACCAAAACTCTTATAAAGCGTTCTGTCCGACCAATAATAAAAGAGTTATAAGCAAAAACGAGGGGCAAATTTTTATTAAAAAACAAGTAAGAGCAGCGCTGTCTTCGGCTATGCCGAAGACTACATACCTTTCATGAGCATCTGAAAATTTTACTTTAACAGATTACTGCATTTGAAGAAATTTATATATTCACAGCAGGAATAGATAGAGGAGATACATATATAAAATTTTATATCTAAACCATCAGAGGTGTGGAAGATATACCTTATATAGCACCAATCTAAGTGATTTTCACTGCTGTGTGATCGGTACGTAAACCGGTAACACAATTTAATGGGTTTAGCTTCCTACATAAAGGAGATACATATATCGCAAAAACTAGTATCTGAACAATCAGTGGTACAAGAGGTTATGATTATGCATCATAGATTTTGACGATTTTCTCAGTAGACTTTGTATTATTATTTAAAAAATAGCTGTCCAAATAAATGAGTTTTACAGTAAAACCCCATATCTGAACAATCAGTTGTATGGGGGCAATAAACAGGTTATAGTGACCCGATTTTTGTTAAGTTTATTGTAAACTTTCTGTTGATAATGAGTGAAAATAGTGCGGAATTTCATGTTTCGAGCTGCATATATGGAGTAGTTATAACAAAAAATCGCATAACTGAACAATCAGTTGTATGGGAGCTATATGTAAAAGTGACCCGATCTTTGTTATTTTCACTGTATATTCTGTTGTTAATGGGTGGAAGTATTGCAAAATTTCATGTTCCTAGGTGCATAAATGGAGGGGTTATAACGAAAATTCTCATAACTGAACAATCAGCTGTATGGGAGATATATGTTATAGTGACCCGATCTTTGTTATTTTCACTGTAAGTATTCTGTTAGTAATGAGTGAAAACGGTGCGAATTTTGATGTTTCTAGCTGTATAAATGAAGAAGTTATGGCAAAAAATCTCATATCTGAACAATCAGTTGTATGGTGGATATAGGTTGTAGCGACCCGATCTTCGCCATTTTCACTGAAAGTATTCTCTTGATAATAACTGATAACAGTGCAAAATTTCATGTGTCTAGCTACTTAAATGGAGGAGTTATAGCGAAAACTCTTATATCTGAACAATCAGTTGTATGAGAGCTATAGGTTATAGTGACCCGATCTTTGTAATTTTTACTCTAAGTTTTCAGTTGATAATGGGTAGAAGTAATGTAAAATTGCATGTTCCTAGCTGCATAAATGGAGAAGTTATAACGAAAAAT
>NW_016166970.1:8959-22651 GCF_001687245.7 Rhagoletis zephyria | reverse complement strand
CCCTCAGTGTATCTCCCGCATTTGTGTGGCTGCATTCACAGCCAACAAGCAATGTCAAAATGACAACTGATTGTCATCGCAGCCTCGACACAGCAGTGCGCCGCGCCATCTGTTCCACTATAAGTGTAAGTAGCGGTTCCTTGAGAAAATTCACGCCGACTTCCACTCTCCAAAAGTGCTCGCCGAAGAGCAAGTCGCAGTCCTTCGGCTGACCTGCGCAGCTAAAGCTTCATTCGCTAGCTGTGAGGCAGAATTTTGCTATTCTTTTGTTGCTTTTGCTAATGCCACCGCCACCGCCGCCACCGACGCTGCTAATCAAATTTCAAACAAATTATGTTGCTGCCACTGAACTACAGCGACGTTTGCATACACTGCGTGAGTGTGGGTGTGGGTGTTGTCGAATGCTTCGCCGGATGCTGAGTCGGTTGCCACAGGCGATGACGGTAGCGGCGGCGGCGGTGGCGGCGACGTGCCAGCCGTGAGCCATGGCAGCGGAGATTGCATTGCTATGTAGGTATGCATTTTAGGAAAACCTGCTGCTTTTGCCAGCCTGCCTTTTTGGTGCTCGCCCGAAAGTATGCCAGTACTTTTGATTGCCTGCAATTTGAGGTGCAAATGCGAAGCGGAAATAGACGAATGACAGCGTCGCCGGCACTGCAAGCGAAATGTAATGCATGCGGAAATGACTGGCGATAACAAACATGAAAAGATGTGTGAAAGCAAAATATAATAAACTATAAAAATAACTGCTCTTCTAAACTAAAATTGAAAATGGCATTGTTTCGCATAAATGGCTGGAGAAAAAAGGCTTTGAAAGAAAATTCAAGCAGGTCAGCAATACACACTGACATGTGCTGAGTAGTGGCCGTAATTTTCTGCTAGAATTTATTGCTTTCTTTTTGTACTTTTTTTGCCTCCACACACAATGGGCAGCAGACCAACTTACAAACCAGACGACCAACCTCACTTTTGCCCAATAGGGTTAAGTTGTTACCCAGTCGCCCGCCTTCCTCTCACTCAACTCCCTTCATGGCCAATCTGACCAAGTTTTTCATGTTTAATTTTAGCCTCAAGAGCTCATAAAAGCGCAACTTATGTACAAAGGCATGCTTGTGAGGCACAACAAGCCAAAATGTTGCTGGCTAGGGTTCCAGCATACATACAGTGAGACGAAAGTGACAAAGATTTTGAGAGCAAAAATATTAAAGTAAACAGCTTTTCAGTTGCGAAAGACTGAGAAAGAATTTCGGCATAGTAAGAGCTCTCACTACTAGCGCCTAAAACTATGCAGAATTTGACGTATAAACAGCTGCAACTTTCATTTATTATTTCATTTAACTATCCGCTTGTACTTCTCAAACGGCTTATGTAACTGAATAACTAAGTGAAGTCTTGGCTCTTGATGAAAAAAGGAATAGCAAATGATTTCATACACCTCCCTATTTAGCACCGTATTCACTTTCCATACTCTCAAATTTCAGCCTTTTCTCTATCGGAGGGCTAATGAAAGACGGAAATTTCGACAGAATCGATTGAAAAATGTTGTCTTTTAAGGTAAAATCATCATATGAGACTTATGTCAAAAGTCATCTGAGGCGACTTCATATTGGATTTTCGCTATGGACGAACTGAATGGCAACATGAATAATAATTGAAGTCACTTTTAAGAGCTGAATTAATGCGGTATTATTAAATGAATTTTCTAAAGAGCCTTGTTGCATTGTGTTCTGTTACGGCCCATTAGCAATCTCAATATCATTGTTGACAACTGTTAAAAAAGTGCAAAGAAGAGTATTCGGTTCACGAAGGACTTCAAATCTGTTTTGGTTACTAGCTCATTAAAAAATCCTTTGATAATTAAGTTTAGTGCTGATCTCTGCTTTCGGACGAAAGTCAAGAGTGTCAAATGAGTTCGATAGTTCGATGAACAAGCAAAAATTAAGCTTAGGCCGAGCGGACTGCCTTAAAAAACACTTTCGCAGGACAACCAGTCGTGAAAATCAGGCATTCCCAATCTTATTATTATGTGTCTTTAAACAAAGTAAACCTCTTGGCGAATACAGGTTATCTCACCTGACATTGGTCTAAGGCAAACCAAGTCTTCAACAAAGTGGTTCAATCGAATTTCGAAGCATATTTTGTGAAATACGCAGTTGTCGAACAGCTTTGGCACCTCATCTAGTGCGAGTGCCAATATTAGGCTAGAATTTGTTGTCTTTCTAGTCTACATATTTCGCAGCGAGTTCTGGCGATGTCGAAAGCCTCATATTTCCTTCCGTAAGTCCCGTAACGAAATGTTTACTACTTCCTCTTTTAGTGAGACTCTAATTCGTCTCTAAAATGCATGCAGAAAATGTAGGAATCTGTGTCAAACCTGAACGAGCTTCAAGTTACGAGTACATAGCCGTTATCGACCCAAGAAGCTTGAAATGGGTACACAAAGCTGAGCTTCTAGCGTTTAAGGGCCAAAAGCTAAAACTCTTCGAATTCCCATCCCGAACACACAACCAAAGATCTCAAGCAAAAGATCCACAAATTGACAGAGCCAGAAGTTATTTCTGAGTGGCCTCGAAAAAAAAATTCGTTTATCCTGTACGAGAACACTGTCTCACTCTACTTCCAATCCATCTGTCCTACAAGCTGAAGCAAAAATCGGTAAAGTTGTGGGGACACTTCAAGTGGCCATTGCTTACGCAAGAAGAGCCAGGAGAAACCAAGCAACCCACCACCACGCTGGCCAAAAGGCAGTGGCATTTAGCCGGAGGTAAAGGCTGGCGGTTGGTGGCTGGCTGGTGGCTCGCGACTCACGGCTTACGGTCATGTTATGGCAATTATGGCTGTCGTCGCTGGAAAATGTGTTCGTTGTGCGCCTTTTAGTGGTTGTTGTTGTCGCGGATGTCGCGGATGTGGTGCTTGTTGCTGAAGCTCTTATTTGCTTACGTGTTTTTTCCGTCATTTTTTTATTTTATTTTTTTTTTCAGCATCCCTCTGCTGAGTTTATTTATAGTTTTTTCTTTGTTATTATTTAATTTGCTGCTGTTGTTGTGGTCGTGTAAGCAGGAACCTGTTAAATGCTGTCGTTGTTGACACAATAACACAACGGTCGCTTATTCGGCTTCCCATTGCAGGCTACTAGGGGGGAAGGAAGAAGTTTGAGTTCATACCAAAAAGCTTCGCTAAAGCATGAAAATCGCCGCGTTCGTAGAGGAAGCGGGCGACTGGCGCACTTTAGGCGCATCACTCATTCCTTGCAACTGCCTCCATCTCTTCTTCTGCTGGCCGACTGCCCTACCCTGCGCGCACGGGCTTATTGTGTCACATCCACACTCCTATTTTTCTTATTTTCTTTTCCTTCTTTTACGAGTAATTTCTTGCTGCTTGGCATGCTGATGATGAGTTGCTTTTGGCCTGTTTTGTGCACTAAATATTTACTCGCTTTTGAATTGCCTGCATGCCTGAGCGAATGTAGTAGCACAATTTGCATGTTTCAGCGTGTGACTCTATTTGCCCATGTGTGTGCGTGTGTGTGTGTGTGTGTGTGTTGTTTGTTCGCGACAACTGCATATGGCTCGGCTCCTTGTTTGTGTCACTTCATCCTGCCAACCAACCAAACAGCCAGCCATTGTGCCCAGCAGCCTAGGCACACTTACTCTTAATAGTGCTTCCTGTTTTTGTTTCTATTCTATTTAAGTATTTATCCATTTATTTGCTCATTTCTTCTACTTTTTTCGCACTCCTGACTGCTGTGCGACTCACTTTCGCATTTCTCATTTTCTTTATGTTTGAGCAAGCCATTTCTCATATTTGTTTTATTGTCTTGAGTGTTGGCATTATGTCGTTGGCAGGCAACCAAATGTTGGTCAAATGCTCTGCTACGCTGTGTTGTGCTGTTCTGTGAGAGTGCTAAAGTGCACACATATTTGATCTTTAAAAAGCTATCTTTCTTCCAAGACAGCAAAAAATGGAGTGCATAGTAGGATTGCAATTTTGTTAAGGTAAAAAAAAATAATAATTTACAAGCAGTTCATTTCATAAAAAATTTATTAATGAAGCCAACGTGTGAGCACATTGTTATTAGGCGCAGAATTTCAAGCCTGAACTACATCACGGCTAACTATTTGCTATGGACTTTCGAAGCTACTGGTTCCCTAAGCTCATTTGTATTTTGATTTGCATTTTCNGATAGGGATTTCGTAATTTTTCTGTAATTAATTGTATACATACAGCACATGTACATACGTACATATTTATATATGTATGAAAATAAGTAAATTTTTCCACCACTTTGATTGAGTTGCTGGTGCGTGTGCGCGATTAATAAGCTATAAAAGCGTGTGGAAAATTAATTTCGGGTTTCAGTTGGCGCTGTGTGTGGCATGAGAAAAATAAGACTGGTGGCTAGAGGAATTTTTTAAATTAATTTCGGTTTGTTTTTAAGAAAGTGTAGAGATTAAGTAAATTTGTATTATTTTTTTTATATCAAAATAAAATTTTTAAAACCGTTAAATTGCTAAAATTAATTTATAAAAAGTGCATACCTTAAATTTTTGTAAAAAATTTCGTAACAACTGCAATAAAAAATTTCGAAGGAGTGGCCTTCAAAAGGCTGAAAAACGATGGCATCGGTTTATTTGTTTCTGAAGTTGTTGTTCCTATTGGAAATTTTAAGCGCAGCTGCAGCTTGTAAGTATTTTTTTAGTGCAGCAAAAAGAAATATTTATAAAAAATATTTTTATTATTTTCGTTTCAAGAAAGTTTAAATAAATCTATATTTTTTTTCAAACCGACGAAAGAGAAAGTTTTGTACTTTTCGGTGAATTTCTGTGAAAATATTTGCGGCAAGCAGCAGCTTAAACTGTTACCTTGTTAAATTTTAAATTTTTGGGCGTACTGTTTGATAACATAAGAACTTACATAAATAAGAATTTAAAACATTAAAAAAAAATGCGAGCTGGAAATAAATTTGGTTATTAGAAAACTGCATTTGGCCTTTATAAAAACGAACTAAAATTTTTCGCCAAATAAAAATTGGGCATACATTTTTGGCCAGACATGCAATTTTCATAACTAAAAAATGGACATCAGATTTTGGTAATTTTAAAATATACATACATTTTTGGTCGTAAAAAATTAGAAAGGAGGTTTTTTGATAATGTAAAAATTTTACCAAAAGCCTTTGTCAATAAAAACTGCACATAGATTTTTGGTGATTTAAAAAGAGTACTTCAACTTTTGGTAATTTAATAACGCTGTACGGAAAATGTCAAGTTTTGAAATTACGAAACAAAAAACGCCCAAGCTCGTAAACTTAATGTTGGGTCGTAGATTATGTATCTGCCTACTGTTTTTCCAGACCCTTTTCCTAGATATTTTTATGACAGAAGGAACTGTAATTTACAAAAAAATAACAAATCTTATGTCCCTTTTTTATTTATATTAGAGCTTCGCCGTTTGCAAAAAAGTCATTGAAGTTGAAATTCGATATGCAATAATTTTTTTATGAAATGGGATCAGGAAATAATGTTTCTCATACGCCATATCGTACATGGCCCTGCTCGCTCATACTCGTACATGGCGTATGAGTAACATTTTCCATGTTAAAGTTGGATTTTTTTTTCAAACTTAAAATAAAAATATCTTGGAGAGACGATCTGATCTAGAAAACTGGTTTGCAGATCCGTAATCTATGACCCAAAATTAAGTTTCAAGTCTCGGAGTTTTTTGTGTCATTCTAGCGTCCCTACAGTGTAATTAGAAAAAAAATTAAAAAAAGGGTGAATATTTATTTTTGGATATAATTTTTAAAAACTTTAGATGTGCATATAAATTTTTTATAACTTAAAAAACTCAACACCCACTTTTGGTGAGTAAAAACGCTGGCCAAAAATTCATTAGTCATTTAAAAAATGGATACATACTTTTAGTAATTAAAAAATTTTTCATAAAATTTCGGTTAATAGACAACTTACATGAATATATACATACATACATATATAAATGAAAATATCTTTCAATAATGTTCTGTTTTAACAAAAATAATTTTGTCCCCCACCACAGCACCAACAGCTTGCAGTTACACATCTCTCACGGGCGCATCGCAAGCAGTGTCCTATGACGCCGCCACTGATAAGAGCGTAGAATATGTGGATTATGGCACCAACACGAATGGCATTTGCGTACAACGAGCGCGTTGTAGTAAAGAATTTGTGACGCAAGTTATAAAGTGAGTGGAAAATGAAATTCAAAATTGATAACGCTCAAAAATATTTATATTGATTTTTTCGTTATTGCCACAGATGCAGTGACCTGCGTATAACCTGTGAGAATCGGAAATTATTTGAAGGCGAATTTCCAGCTTGCTGTGTGAAATGCTGAGGAGATTTAATTCAGAAAAAAACAGGATTGTCAGTATAATAAAACGAAAGAAAAAGCAATCACTTTGAACTGCCTAAACTTGAATTTTGCGAGAAATAAATTGAAGAGATTTACGAGGGAGAGATGGAGCCGTTTTGGATTATTTGTTTGATGTGATACTACCCAGTCAACTGGTATGACGTTACTAGTATTTCTGCTGGTTATTTGTTGAGTCTCAGAGGTGGTCCCATACTAATCTGGTTAAGATCCGATCAGTGGATCATGAGATATACATATATATATATATATATATATATATATATATNATGACCGATACTGTATATATATATATTTTTTTATATGAGAATTGAAGTCGGTTTTTTTTTGCTAAAAATTACTTGTGATTATTAACGATATATCTCACACCTTACGAATACAAATACAGATAAACTTAGTGCTTTTATATTTTCCCTCAGTGTATCTCCCGCATTTGTGTGGCTGCATTCACAGCCAACAAGGAATGTCAAAATGACAACTGATTGTCATCGCAGCCTCGACACAGCAGTGCGCCGCGCCATCTGTTCCACTATAAGTGTAAGTAGCTGTTCCTTGAGAAAATTCACGCCGACTTCCACTCTCCAAAAGTGCTCGCCGAAGAGCAAATCGCAGTCCTTCGGCTGACCTGCGCAGCTAAAGCTTCATTCGCTAGCTGTGAGGCGGCATTTTGCTGTTCTTATTGTTGCTTTTGCTAATGCCACCGCCGCCGCCGCCGCGGCCGCCGCCACCGACGCTGCTAATCAAATTTCAAACAAATTATGTTGCTGCCACTGAACTACAGCGACGTTTGCATACACTGCGTGAGTGTGGGTGTGGGTGTTGTCGAATGCTTCGCCGGATGCTGAGTCGGTTGCCACAGGCGATGACGGTAGCGGCGGCGGCAGTGGCGGCGTCGTGCCAGCCTAGAGCCATGGCAGCGGAGATTGCATTGCTAAGTAGGTATGCATTTTAGGAAAACCTGCTGCTTTTGCCTGCCTGCCTTTTTGGTGCTCGCCCGAAAGTATGCCAGTACTTTTGATTGCCTGCAATTTGAGGTGCAAATGCGAAGCGGAAATAAACGAAATGACAGCGTCGCCGGCACTGCAAGCGAAATGTAATGCATGCGGAAATGACTGGCGATAACAAACATGAAAAGATGTGTGAAAGCAAAATATAATAAACTATAAAAATAACTGCTCTTCTAAACTAAAATTGAAAATGGCATTGTTTCGCATAAATGGCTGGAGAAAAAAGGCTGTGAAAGAAAATTCAAGCAGGTCAGCGATACACACTGACATGAGCTGAGTAGTGGCCGTAATTTTCTGCTAGAATTTATTGCTTTCTTTTTGTACTTTTTTTGCCTCTGCGAACAATGGGCAGTAGACCAACTTACAAACCAGACGACCAACCTCACATTTGCCCAATAGGGTTAAGTTGTTGCGCAGCCGCCCGTCTTCTTTTCACTCAACTCCTTTCATGGCCAATCTGACCAAGTTTTTCATGTTTAATTTTTGCCTCAAGAGCTCATAAAAGCGCAACTTATGTACAAATGCATGCTTGTGAGGCACAACAAGCCAAAATGTTGCTGGCTAGGGTTCCAGCATACATACAGTGAGACGAAAGTGGCAAAGATTTTGAGAGCAAAAATATTAAAGTAAACAGCTTTTCAGTTGCGAAAGACTGAGAAAGAATTTCGGCATAGTAAGAGCTCTCACTACTAGCGCCTAAAACTATGCAGAATTTGACGTATTAACAGCTGCAACTTTCATTTATTATTTCATTTAACTATCCGCTTGTACTTCTCAAACGGCTTATGTAAATGAATAACTCTCTTGATGAAAATGAATAGCAAAAGATTTCATACACCTCCCTATTTAGCACCGTATTCACTTTCCATACTCTCAAATTTCAGCCCTTTCTCTATTGGAGGGCTAATGAAAGACGGAAATTTCGACAGAATCGATTGAAAAATGTTGTCTTTTAAGGTAAAATCATCACATGAGACTTATGTCAAAGGTCATGTGAGGCGACTTCATATTGGGTTTTCGCTATGGACGAACTGAATGGCAACATGAATAATAATTGAAGTCACTTTTAAGAGCTGAATTAATGCAGTATTATTAAAAGAATTTTCTAAAGAGCCTTGTTGCATTGTGTTCTGTTACGGCCCATTAGCAATCTCAAGCTTATCGTTGACAACTGTTAAAAAATTTAAAGAAGGGTAATCGGTCCGCAAAGGACTTTAGATAAGTTTTGGCCACTAACTCTTTAAAAAACCCTTTGGTAATTAGGTTTTATGTCATTATCTTCGGACGAAAGTCAAGAGTGTCAAATGAGTTCGATAGTTCGATGAACAAGTCAAAATTAAGCTTAGGCCGAGCGGACTGCCTTAAAAAACACTTTCGCAGGACAACCAGTCGTGAAAATGAGGCATTCCCAATCTTATTATTATGTGTCTTTAAACAAAGTAAACCTCTTGGCGGATACAGACCAAGTCTTCGAAAAAGTGGTTCAATCGAATTTCGAAGCATATTTTGTGAAATGCGCAGTTGTCGAACAGCTTTTGGCTCCTCGTCGTTATGCAGAGTGTCTATTTCATCTCGTGCGAGTGCCAATATTAGGCTAGACTTTGTTGTCTTTCTAGTCTACATATTTCGCAGCGAGTTCTGGCGATGTCGAAAGCCTCATATTTCCTTCCGTAAGTCCCGTAACGAAATGTTTACTACTTCCTCTTTTAGTGAGACTCTACTTCATCTCAAAACTGCTAACAGAGTTGCAGAAAATGTAGGAATCTGTGACAATCCTGAACGAGCTTCAAGTTACGAGTACATAGCCGTTATCGACCCAAAAAGCTTGAAATTGGCACGCAAAGCACTGAGCTTATAGCGTTTGAGGGCCAAAAGCTCAAAAGCTAAAACTCTTCGAACTTCCATCCCGAACAAACAACCAAAGTTCAAGCAAAAGATCGACAAATTCATAGAGCCAGAAGTTATTTCTGAGTGGCCTAGAAAATAAATTCCTTTATCTTGTACGAGAACACTGTCTCACTCTACTTCCAATCCATCTGTCCTACAAGCTGAAATCGATGAAGTTGTGGGGACACTTCAAGTGGCCATTGCTTACGCAAGAAGAGCCAGTAGAAACCAAGCAACCCACCACCACGCTGGCCAAAAGGCAGTGGCATTTAGCCGGAGGTAAAGGCTGGCGGTTGGTGGCTGGCTGGTGGCTCGCGACTCACGGCTTACGGTCATGTTATGGCAATTATGGCTGTCGTCGCTGGAAAATGTGTTCGTTGTGCGCCTTTTAGTGGTTGTGGTTGTTGTTGTCGCGGATGTCGCGGATGTGGTGCTTGTTGCTGAAGCTCTTATTTGCTTACGTGTTTTTTCCGTAATTTTTTTGTTTTTGTTTTTTTCAGCATCCCTCTGCTGAGTTTATTTATAGTTTTTTCTTTGTTATTATTTAATTTGCTGCTGTTGTTGTGGTCGTGTAAGCAGGAAGCTGTTGCCACAATAACACAACGGTCGCTTATTCGGCTTCCCATTGCAGGCTACTAGGGGGGAAGGAAGAAGTTTGAGTTCATACCAAAAAGCTTCGCTAAAGCATGAAAATCGCCGCGTTCGTAGAGGAAGCGGGCGACTGGCGCACTTTAGGCGCATCACTCATTCCTTGCAACTGCCTCCATCTCTTCTTCTGCTGGCCGACTGCCCTACCCTGCGCGCACGGGCTTATTGTGTCACATCCACACTCCTATTTTTCTTATTTTCTTTTCCTTCTTTTACGAGTAATTTCTTGCTGCTTGGCATGCTGATGATGAGTTGCTTTTGGCCTGTTTTGTGCACTAAATATTTACTCGCTTTTGAATTGCCTGCATGCCTGAGCGAATGTAGTAGCACAATTTGCATGTTTCAGCGTGTGACTCTATTTGCCCATGTGTGTGCGTGTGTGTGTGTGTGTGTGTGTTGTTTGTTCGCGACAACTGCATATGGCTCGGCTCCTTGTTTGTGTCACTTCATCCTGCCAACCAACCAAACAGCCAGCCATTGTGCCCAGCAGCCTAGGCACACTTACTCTTAATAGTGCTTCCTGTTTTTGTTTCTATTCTATTTAAGTATTTATCCATTTATTTGCTCATTTCTTCTACTTTTTTCGCACTCCTGACTGCTGTGCGACTCACTTTCGCATTTCTCATTTTCTTTATGTTTGAGCAAGCCATTTCTCATATTTGTTTTATTGTCTTGAGTGTTGGCATTATGTCGTTGGCAGGCAACCAAATGTTGGTCAAATGCTCTGCTACGCTGTGTTGTGCTGTTCTGTGAGAGTGCTAAAGTGCACACATATTTGATCTTTAAAAAGCTATCTTTCTTCCAAGACAGCAAAAAATGGAGTGCATAGTAGGATTGCAATTTTGTTAAGGTAAAAAAAAATAATAATTTACAAGCAGTTCATTTCATAAAAAATTTATTAATGAAGCCAACGTGTGAGCACATTGTTATTAGGCGCAGAATTTCAAGCCTGAACTACATCACGGCTAACTATTTGCTATGGACTTTCGAAGCTACTGGTTCCCTAAGCTCATTTGTATTTTGATTTGCATTTTCGTCATTCCCTTATCCTTGCTCAGTACTGAGCTTCTGCCTAGCCATGGCGCAGCTATCGTGCAGAACAACACCACTTAGTACTGTTTTCTAAAGGATACACTGCAGAACTGCTTAAGAGTTGAGAAGAATCTCAGCTTGCTGCCCACTGGCGGAAGTCAAAGGGAATGAGACAATCAAAGAAATTTAAAACTGCTGCCAGAAGGAACTCCGAAAGACCGCTAAACCTTGGTCGGGTATCATGAATCGTAGACAGATACACCTTGGAGAGCGATTATCTTCTCCGACCAAAATTTGGAGCACGTGTTCGTACTTGTTTTCTAAAACGTCTTTGTCGTTTTATTCGTACTCGCGTTTGGTGTTTGTTGTTGTTCCTGTTCACAACTGTCCTCCAGAGTGGTGTTCAGACGCTGGAGAGGCTGATCGATCTGCATTTAAGGAGCGAGATCCCCAGGGAGCGCCTTTCCGTGGATCAGTATGCTTATTGCAAGGGCAGCTCTGTCGAAACGGCCTTACACGCGGTCGTTGAAAATATTGAGCAATCCTTCTCGCAGAAGGAATTTGCGGTCGGTGCCTTCCTTGGTATTGAGGGGGCTTTTAACAATGATTTTCTTGAGGCTTTAGCTAACTCCCTAAATAAGCTAGGGGTCGGAGCCGACCTTGTCAGGTTTATTTACCGCTTGCTTTGCAATAGAACTGTCACGGCAGAGTGGGGCAGCGCTTCAATCCGGAGGTGTGTGAGTAGAGATATAGAGGTACCCCGCAATGGGGAGTTCTCTCGCCGTTGCTTTGGGTCGGTGTAATCAATGACCTGCTGGTGGCTCTGGAAACAAGTGGCTGTCGGGTGGTTGCCTATGCCGATGATATAGTATTGATAAAGAAAGGAAAGTTTCCGGAAACACTGTTTGAGCTTATGCAGGGTTACTTGAGCTTGGTTGAGAACTGGGCTTTCAGCTGCGGGCTGGGTGGATATCCCAGTAAAACGGAACTTGTTCTCTTTACTAGGGGGTATAAGATACCATATTGAAAGCCGATGTACGCCATTAGTAAGGCACAAATTTCAACTCTGGTATAGCTGACCCTAAGGACTTTTAAGCAATAATAAGGATGCGTTAAGATATGCATTTTGATCAATAAAGGTTAAGGACAATTTTTTCGATTTCGCTAAGAAAGTGAAGAGCATAATGAAAAATAAAAAGAATTTACAAATCTATGAACTAAAAGGCAACTTACTAGACAACGTCCAATCATTAAAATTATTCTTATTTTCCCTTAAGAAGAAGGGGAAATCGAAGAAGTGAAGAAGCTATGAAAATTTTCAAAAAATCACTCATCCGATTAGAAATTAAATGAAGCCACCGAAGATGTGGAATGCCGCCAGTAAATAAAAAGTTTTTCTTTAAGCGTGTTTAATTTAGCTGCTCATCGGTTGCTTCATTCATTCATACTTTGCCTGCTAAACTTTATTTTCGTTTCTTTTTTCCACGCTTCAACAGAACTTTTCACTACTTAAACACCATAATCTTTGATTTCTGCTAATTTTCTGGGCAAATTTTTAATCTCGCCAAGCACGTATTTAGGACAACGAAAACAACCGCCACGTGGGCGCAAAAAAAGACTACAAAACGAGACAAAAAAAAAATAAATAAATAAAAGACGATGAACACAAAAGTTGTCCGCTAATTGCTGGACAATCATTAGCGACTTTTTCTGCATCATCAGGGAAACATGACCAGCAAAAATTAAATGACAATAACAACAAACACAAACAATGGCTGGGATTATTGGCTGGCAGATTATAAGTGAGATTTAATATAAATAAAGAAAAGATGTGAAGACAAAAATAAGAAAAAAAAAGATAATAAAAAATTAGAACAAAAAAGAAGCAAACAAATGCAAAAAGGAAGAAAGATAAAAAAATAATAAGCAATAAAATAATGCGATAAACTCAAGTGAGTAAAGACCAAAAGCAGCAATAACAAACAAAACGTGAAACAACAACAGTAACAAAAGCCAGTCATGCAACACACACGCGGACTCACAAAAGCAACAACAATAGCAAGGATGTGCAATGAAAAGTAAAAAAAAAAACCAAAAGCTCTAAGACGTCGCTTGTGGCTAAAATGTAAAAAAAAAAAATAAAAAATCTTGCAACATTTATCATTTTTTTGCACAACTTCCGTTGCTCGCCGCTTGTCGAAACAACGGGGGTGGTGGCGGCGGCAGCGACTGGGATGCGCTGCACTGCTACTACGGATAACTGAAAATGAAGAACACCAGACGGGTCAAAGCTAGCCGATGGAGAAAAGCGATGGGCGGCTGCGGGAAAGCCGGCGGCGAGGGGAAGCTACGAGTTTGATGAGTACAAATGCAGTGATGAGAACAGATGCCGGGAAGTTAATGAAGGAAATGATAGATCCGGTAAATGAGCGGAAAAATGAGAAGAGTTGTGGGCGAGATATCGGGAAAGAAGGACAGTGTAGAAAAGCGCGAAGGTGACGTGTGGGTGCCAGGAAGTGGCGCAGAGGTGACGGCCGGAAATTGAGCGCGCGGTATGCCGGCTGGCTTGCTGGCTGGTGTGCTGCTTGTGGATGCGTTCAATCAAATTAGCGTAGGGCAATGGTCAGCGACAGATAGCGAGTTGGGTAGCAAAGAAAAACGGAAGTGAGGAAGTGAGGAAGTAAGCAAGCGGAATGTACAAAAAAAA
>NW_016166970.1:0-8857 GCF_001687245.7 Rhagoletis zephyria | reverse complement strand
GTAGCTAACATTCTGAGGGGCAATCTATAGTTATTGGCTGGTGGACTGCAGAGTTATAGTAAAACCTTTGATCCAAGTTCCAAAAAGTGTTAAGAGTCCCGAGGTAGATACAGGCGAAGGCTGAGGAGGTGAAAAATAAATATTTGAGGTAAGTCACCCTTTCGTTTCTCTAATTCAACCTGGGCTGTATCAATAGCCAGAATTCTAAGGTCCCTACGTTCGTTTTGTTCAGAGATTCTTGCGAACTTGCCCAAGCAGAGGAAGAAATCTTTACACAACGAACAGTCACTGTATTTCTCGAAAAAAATGTTTCAAAATGTTGCAACTTCGCTCAAGGTTGATATGAAATCGTGGTTTGAAGCAGATTCCTGCTTATTTCCCTAGGACAACTAAACCTAAGAGCATTAGTTGCTTTTAAGCAAAGAGTAAGCCTAAAATTAAAATTAAAATTAAAATTATACAAGACTTACATAATAATTAATTATTATATAATTTTAAGCAAACCCAGCGCTAGCAGCAGAGGCTTTCGTCTGAGGAATTCCAAAAATTATTTAAAAATTCAGTGAATGCAGAATAACAACACGGGTACCAAATAAAAGAGAAAATTCTGTAGAATTATTAAAAAATTAAAAATTTTTGGTTCACAAGGACGAGAAGATATTGATAATGCTATTTTAATTAATTTTGTTTTTTTAAGCTAATGAAGTTCGAGGACGAAATTCGAGGATGTGATAGAGTGTATATAAGCCCTTATATTTTTTCAAAGTCAGTTATTGCAAAATTCAAGGAAATTCACTGATCATATTTTAACCCTTTAAAGACCAAAGGAAAGATGCTTCCCAAAGAGTTTCTCGGCTTATAAGAAAACTGTTTCTGTTCTTTATAACGTGTCTCATTTTAATTTTTCGTTTTTACCAAAAAATTTACCTTCCTTTGCCCTCTATGCATAAATATTAAGAAGTGGTCAATGAGAAGGCAACATTTTTTATAGAAACGAAAACGCCATTAGCTATTTTTATCATACAATTTTGGAAATACGAATAAAATATTTTTAACCAAATAAAAAAAAAGAGTATATCATAAATCAGAAAAATATTAGTTTTTGAAGAAATATGAGGTAAAGAAAACGATACATGTTTGAAAACAGTTTTGTTTGGTAAAATTTTTTTTGAAAAGAAACAATAAGAAAAACTTTAAGGAAAAATTTCTTAAAAAAAAAATAGTTTTTTAAAGCGGAATTTTATGAAAAAAAAAATATTTTTTTTTTGCAAAAAGAAAAAATTTATTTAGAAAAAAATATTTTTACCAAAGGCAGAAATAATTATTAATTAAACAGGAACGGAAGCAAATTTGTATGGAGACAATTTTGAGGAAATTGAATTGTGTTCCTTAGTTTTGACATTTTTTTTCAGAAAATAAATATTTTTAAGAAAAAAGGTATATTTTTTTGAAAAAAAAAGTTCATTCCTCACAAATCTGCACGAACTTGAGTTTAAAAAAATTACTTTTTTCTTATTTGTTCTTTAAAAAAAAATTACTTTCTTACCGACCTCAAGAAAAAAAAGGTTAAAAGGACAATTTGAATACCTACACGCAGTTTTACTGGTCGCACGGTGTTCTCATCGAGCTAGAAATAAATTTATCTCGTTCCTGAAGTCGATAAATAAAATCTTAAACAGATTTTTTTCTGTCTTACTAAAATTTCGAGTATTCCTTCTAAGGAAGGGGATAAAATAAAAATGACGACTGTTGTCCTTACAACGAAATCCAAATTGGCTTTGAAAAAAGAATGGTTGGATGGAAGAACAAAAAAAAGTGACTATAGCATTTACAACTTATTTTTTAAAAATTAAAAAAACATACACATGCCCATGCGGCTTATAGAAGCGCAGGGACCTCTTGCCAAATTGGTGTTGGAAAAATTCAAAGCCGTTTTCTCAGCTAACGTAGGCTTGGAGACAATAAGGGGTGTGGATAAAATTGTAAAGGGCGAGGAAAATGCCCTTATTCCTGATAATACGAACGTTTCAAACGTTCCATATTTAAATTGGGCTCCACTGTATCAACTTACGTCGAGCGCACATTTAGTACATTCAAGGTTTTTCTTCCCGAAAATTGAATGAAAATGCTGCCAGATTCAAGTTTTATGAGTTAGAAACTCGAAAGGATAAAATAGTCAAAGATTCAAAGTACAAATTTTTCATATAATGAAACTAGTTCATAGTTTTTCTCTTTTTACTTGTAATATAAACATTTCTAAAATAAATGTATTTTCTGATTGTTCTTCGTATTTTCTGTCTTTTTTTAGTGCCTTATTATAATATTTGAGTAGATGGAAAATAAAATTTTCCTTATGAGACCTGTGACCGAGAAGAGATACTACTGAGGAAATTTATCTCATCAATTTTGACTGAAAAGCCGGATGCGTAATCGATGTGAAAGCTAGAAGGTGTTTACCTAAAAGTAATCAATTTATCTAAGTTTCTCAATTCAGCCATTTACATACATAAATATGTATGTATGTGCTCATTTCCAGAGTGACAAAATGTTGCTAAGATCACACAAAAACCCTATTAAACATACAAACATGTAACTCTATTACGACACTAATTAAAAAAAAAAATACTATCAAAGTTGCCTATTTAAAATAGCAAACGCTGCAACTTTAATTCCATAATTAAATTTATTTTTTTGTTTTTTTTTTAGTTACTTTTTCGCACCAAACTATTCGCATTCGAATGCCTTTGCTAGTAAACTTTTCTCTGCTGAGCTCCCACAACTGCAACCAAAATTCATTTCAACATCATTTTTATGCTTATGCAAATTAGTAGCAGGAAAAAAAAACAACAACAAGAAAAACAACTACCAAAGCGAAAGCGTGGAAAAGTATTTAAAATAAGTGAAATTTTACTATCGTCAGTGGTAACCACTGACCTGCGCCCCAACACCAACACCAACGCCACCGAGCTAGCAGCCAAGCAGCCAACTGACTCAAAGTGAAATATTGCCATTAAATGCAACGAGCGACCTCCGCTTAAAGCGCACGCACTGACTTACCTAAAAAAATAATCGCTCGAATATGTATGTAGGTGCTACAAAAACAAAAAACTACAACTGTAGCAACAACAAACATAAAAGGGCCTAGCAGTTGCATAACTTTTATGGCAGAGTGTATGTGTGTGTGTGTGTGTGTGTGTGGGTGTGGGTGTGGGTGTGAAACTACAGTGAATTAGTAGAGCATTAAACGGTACTAAGCATTTAGTGCAAAATGAAGAAAAAAGCGCAAAAACTGCTTAAGTAAAAGGTTCAAGCACCGAAAGCAGGTTATACCAAACTAATCGAAATGGCGTGGTGAAAAAAATTCGACTTGAAATTTTTGCGCAAAAACATTAAAAGCGAATAAAATTTCAGTTAACTAAGTGTGTTAAATGCATAGCAATATAAAGAACAGAACAAAGGGCGCAAGTATTTGCTAAATGATTGCAAAAAGCGGTGGAGGGGAGCCGCTGAGCTAAAGCGGGAAAATTTAATTACAACTGCCTTATACTCGTATGTTAGAGCATATACATACATACATATATGTGAGTGAATAAAAATGAATAGAAGTGTGTAAGCATGCAAATATTTGGCATACACACACACATACACATACTAACACACACACACACTCCAAACCGCCAAACGAAGCTAAAATGTAACTAAAACTGAAGTGGCTTCTAAAGTTCTGCAACTGCAGTAATTTTGGCTAAGCGTAGTGGAGCGAAAGAATGCAGGAGCAAAAGAGATAGAGTGCTTGAAAGAAGGAGATAGAGATAGCGGTTGCACAAAAGTGCAAATAAATAGTAAGCAGTGGCAAAGCAGCAGTCGGAGTGTCGCTTAAACCATTCGTAAATGGGTGAAATGGTCCGAGTAGTAGAAAAGCGCAAAAGTGTTGCAGCAAAGCAAAGCAAAGTGCACTGGGTGCGAATTCCAATTTCAAAAGCGAGTTGGTATTCTAGCAAAAAAGCAAAAAAAAAATGAAGAAAAAAATTGAATTAAAATAAAAAATGCTGCAAACACCGAAAACTAATTTCGCAGATTTTTATCTCAGCGCGACAACAGTGTAGCAGCGTATTTGTTGCACGCGAACGTGGGCGGTAGCAAGGAAGAAAACGAAGGGGAGAAACTAACTATTTGTAGTTGAAAAAGAAAGCTTTGACTTTTTAAAAAAATATTGAGAGCGAACGCTTAAAGTGGCTTAGAATTGTTGTAGGTGTTGTAGCTGGAATACATTTATGTATGTAACTAGGAACGTGGCATTAAAAAGCAGAAAGAGTGGGAGTAGACTGCGAAGATGTACGGGTCAGTAGAAGAGGTAGGCCGTTTCCACTTTTCCCCAACTTTTCATGCTCGTATAATTTTGGTAGAAAAAAATATAAATGAGAAAGAGAAAAATAGCAGGTGGGCTACGCTAAATATCTATCGCTAAAAATCTCAAAATGAACAATATATGGGCCTAAAAATATGGAACGCGAAGACCGAAGGGCTTCAAAATAAAATCATAAGCATTATGGATATATTATGCATCCCTAGAGGCGTTGTATACTTTTCGGCACCAGCCTCATTAATTTAGAGGTTTTTCAGCAATAGAAATTTACCGTACCGACATCTAGAATCCCACCGCTGGTCAAAGATCCAAGCTGGAACAGAAGACTTATATTTTCCTTAAACTTATAATCTCCAAAACTGACGCAGGCGCGCCTAAAAACATGCAACATCTGGTTAAATGCTCCTCATACCGGCAGATTTGTCTGATTACACATTGAATCTGTTATGTTTTCATGTAGCATATTTTTAGGCCCCACGGTCTTTATTTAGAGAATTTGCCGAATTTAACATATCGATTTTCAGAATTCCTGTAGACTGATCGGAGGCCCGGCTGCAAAAGGTTTGAAAGTGCTATTGTCAACGACAGGTGGGAATGGTGTTGGACGCGGTGACGATAATCTATGCAGAAAACCGGTGACTCTGCATGTTGATGCCAATTGGTGACAGCAGTCGATTGGTATGAGATTGATGACTGCTTTTGGCGATGACGAGTGACTGGCTGGTGATCCCGAGCTTACGGTGGAAAGAGTCAGGTCCTCGTATGTGACGTAGGATACGAATTGTGACTGCATAACCAAAGAAGAGCGTTGCGCGAAGTTTCCTACACTAACAGTCACTCAAAATCTGAGCACTAGCCCTGTACAATGTCCTAACTCAGCTCTTCGGGCTTAAACGTCTAACATGGGGAAAATGGTATAGTTTTAATTTCCAGATAGCAGAGGAATTTTGATAATCGCTACGCAAAATTATCGTTTTCATCATTTTACATATTTTTGGTCATCAAAATAGCGATAGCGATTTTCGAAATCCTACTGCAGAGTACATAAACTATGCGACATAAATTAGATGCCTAAAAATCAACTAAAAAATCGACCTATAGCTCGTTTCATAATCTTTTCATTAAAGAGTTTTTTGTTCTACTAATTATCTTATCAAATTGAAGAAGAACAATGGGCAACTTTTTTGGCTGAAATATTTGAGTCGTTAAGTAGTATTTACATGAAGCGATTCATCATCGAATGAAAATTTGCCAGAGAGGTTAATTTCATTTAGGGGGAGGAAGCGATTTTATAGCTTTCTAGAAAATTGCAACACAATTTACAAAGCCGATTGTGTTTAAAGCGATTTTGAATCCCATAGAAAATCGCCTCTTGTAATGCTGCTGAAAAGAAACTGGCATCTTTTCTCCCCCGTAGTTGAATTAGAATGAGAAAGCATCAAAAGCCGACTTCATGTAACCAGACAACTGCAGCTTTTGTCTTAGTGAGGATTCAAGCAAATGCATTCCACTCTACCACTAAGGTCCGCTTTGCTTTAGTTATGTTAAGAACAACTGAGAAAGGAAAGGAAGAGTTTTTATGAAAAACATGGATCCTATCACGCCTATCTTTTCGACCCCCACCACCCGTTTCCGTCCTACCGCTCTCACTAATAAAAAATCAATTCGACGGGCTTCAACCATAATTTTTTTATAGGTTCTATCGAATGTCCGCCTGCAAGCAATTTAGAAATTNCGAACCTGCGATTTCAGAACCAGAACCAGTAGTCTTCACGTGACGCCACAGCCGACATTTTTAAGAAAAGCAATTCATTGCGTTTTATTTTTGGCTTTGGCAATTCAAAGGCAGATGTCGCTGATCGCCTAAGTTCTTCGAAATTGTCGAACTGGTAGGCACATAATAGTTAATGAACTAGTATTTTTTCTAACTGGTTTGGCTTTTCACTGCAGGGACGTTTCAGAGAAATTTATTTTGATATCTTATTCAGGTGTTATGCTTTCTATTTTTATTGCGTTCAAGCAAATACATACCGACACACTTCATTTACTTCATTAAAAGCTCTGTAGAAAGTGGACTTTATTTATTATTTTAATGAATTGAAAACCATTTTCGCAAAATTACTTTCACCTCAGAAAGCCATATTTCAAAAGTTTTGTAAGAGTGCAACTAGCTGTCACACTGGTGTCTATCTTCGGAAGCCGACAATTTTTTTTTGCTGCTAAGGATTGGCAGGCAAAGGACAGCTCAGTTTACGATTCTCTTAGCGAGGCGAAAATTTTCTCTCCGTTGAAGACGGCATTCTATTTTTGAAAGCCATCCTTCAATGATTTTTAAACTAATCCTGCTTTTATTAAATATTAAATTCTTTAAATATACAAATATAAATACAAAAGTTTAAATTTGCTTTAGCACAATATTAGTGGATATTTTTTAGTTACCCGTCACGCAGCAAGTTCAAAGCTCTTTGGAAAATTCCAAATTTGCGCGCGCTCAAACTTTGCTGCCAGTCGAACAAAGGCGAAACAAAGAAGCAACAACTTTGAAAAAAGTTGAGTGAAACGAGCGGCAACTGAATTGGCTCATCAACAAGCAGCCAGTCAGCCAGTCAGCCACCCAGCCAGCGAGCTAGCGAAAATGTAAACAAGAAATGAGCAAGAAACTAAGTTGTTGTTGTTGTTGGTGTTTGTTATTATGGCTGTGCGACGACACTTCCGACATTGGGCAACAATTTAAGTCATTAAATAATTGGGAGAAGGGGAAAACGAAAAACAAAAACAATAACAAAAGTGAATAGCAACAAAACACCGAAATAGTTTGAAAGCGAATCATTTGATGTGCGCCGAAACCTTTTTAGTTGTTATTGTGTAGCTGTAACCAAGAAGCAGCGAAGTGTATTGGAATGCATTAAAAGAAATACTATAGTTGGTAAGTCCGGGGTTAAGGTGAAAGGGGAATCTATTTTTTGAAATCAGCTTTGAATGTATCGGAAAAAGTACGGCTTATGTTGATAGCTCCTAACTAGGAATTAGGAAAAATAAGAGTTTTCCATGAAGTAGGGTTTTAGGTGCTAAATGCCTTTCGGGCAGAAATTATGGATACATACTTTAGCTACCTACAATGCCAATTCGACATTTTAGTGCTCGCTTATCGCTGCTGACGATACAGTTCGAACTTATGTAAATTTAAAATTATATCGATAACACAAACATATAATGATAAAAATAGTGCAATTTAGGTGAAATGTAGAAGTTTTTGCTATCGATATCAATAAAAATATCGATAAAATGTATATCGATAACAGTTTTTGTGATAATAATCAATATCGGTATAAAACCCGATACATTGACCATAAAAATTGCAATATTCCGCATAATTTTGATATCGATAAAGACAAAAAACTTCGATAACCAAAGGAGAGAAAAACATTGTTATCGGCAACGAAAACCATAGCTGTGGCAATTAAAATTATGATCTTGGACACAATCTTGAGCATGAGCTTGTATATCGATACCGGTATGAATGCCGAGGGCAATATCGATAACCATAGTTTTCGCAATGAAAGTCTCAATGTCGATATTGATGAAAATACAGATCAGTATAATGCAAACGATAACGATAAAAATACCGTTAACTATTACCCTGAATTTGATATCGATAGCGGTATAAATGTGCATAACTATGTACCTAAATACATCGTTATCGAAACTTGACAGTCGTTATCGACAGGCGTTGGTCGTGGTCGCGTGGTGGATAAGCTCGGCCAAGCTCTAGCAAAAGTGTAAGCTGCAAATATTTATTTATTATTTGTTATCGATAACGAAAAATATTTACGACCGCAAAGCGATATCGATATTGATGCCACGCCATTAAATATAGAGACCGCGACACAGTGATAACGAAAACGATATAAATGCCTATAATTTTATCGATAACTATAGTCTGACTTTTCCAAGTTGGATAAGGAAGCAAATCGAATGGGCCTGGTGGTAAACGAGGATAGGACGAAGTACAGGCAACCAGTCAGCGCATTCCTCCCTTGGCAGACACGTCACTGATGACAATCGGAAACCGGCATTAATAACAAATGAGAAGATAATCACAAAAAATACGAAGAAAATTTTCTGTATTTCAGAAAATATAAAAAATATATAAAATATAAGAGCCTCTTTTCCAGCGTAGATAAAGCCAATAATATTTGAGATACATTTTAATGAAAATATCTTTTGAAAGCTTTTCGCATGACATTTCATGTTCATATGTATGCGCATGCGTTTGTGATAATTGTTTTTTTTTCAACACCAACAACCAGCGTCACAATCATCAATATGAGTGTGTGATTATTGGCGCTATATCAGATTATTAAATTGCCTCTCATTTTAAATGGAACAATATTTTCGGTATTGTTTTCAACTTTTATAGCTTCCGCATGCAATGCATACAACAACAACGCGCATGCACTATACATGTATTTTGGATAAATCGTTTCGACA
>NW_016166969.1:0-22653 GCF_001687245.7 Rhagoletis zephyria | reverse complement strand
TGTCTATAGGTACATACATAATTTGAATTTTATATATATAGATATAGATTGTGTGCCATAGTCGAATGGAGAGAGGTGCGTATTAACACACGGTAGGCACTAGTTTCGATACCTAGTTCAGGTAACAGCTTAAAATTGAAAAAAAAAATGAAACGTCTAACAGCGGTCGCCCTCGGCAGGCATTGGCAAACCGGGCGTGTATTGCTGCCTTGAAAATGAATTTCAAAAGAAGCATTTGCCTTTCGCAGGCGGCGTAAAACTGTTGGTCCCTTCATTTGTGTGACAACACCAGGTTGCTCATCATAAAATTGGAGAAGAAGCTCGGCCTAACACTGAGCGAAAATGTGAGCGCTAAACATTTATTTTGCATTTCTATCTAAGCGGCATCTAGTGTTGTTATTTCACTGCTATGGCGAATTTTGGAATTTAGGTGCTTTCATTTCATTAGATAAATGCCGTTTACACATAAAAGTCTTTTATAACTGTTATCTAAGACATATAATATAAAAATTAAAAATAATNTTATTTTGGATTTATAATAATGAAAATCAAAAATAATTGATATTTTTTAAATTTTGCATAGAAATGGCAAATGAAAATTTACTTTCAAATTTGAGTCACGGTGAAAAAAGAAACCGATTGGTATGTATCACTTAGTTGTAGAACATTTTCTTGATAGTGAACTTTTCCATGACAGTTTTCATCAATAACTGTAATGTTAAGTCCCTGATTTATACATTACAAACCATTTTTGCATAGCAACGCAATTTTTGTATTGCTCAACGCAAAGGTTCTTATAAGGCGTCGTGAGGCATTTGCTAGTCTTATCATAAATTCTTAATAATTTTGTTATAAGCACTTATTTTGCATGGCTTGTGTTATACATACATACATAATTAGCTATCCTACAGCTTTATCTAGGCTAATTAGTGTTCCATCGGAAAGAGAATGGCCTAAGAAAATTGCGATTTACAGCATCCTTAGTGTTTTGAGATAAAATTAAGCAGCTAATTCTTACACTTGTGCCAAAGGCGAAATACTATGAAATCAGAAAAAGCGTTAATTTGTGTTTATTGCCTGAAAGCAAGCAAATTTACGACCGAGCCATCTATATAAATGTTCTGTCATTCGCTTTAATGCCCATTTACTATTTTCAATACAAATAAAATAGGCAAACGACAAAAAATTCTTGCTCTTCAAATTTTCGCCAACCAAAAGAAACCAAGCCACCAAGCACCAGCAGCTACTCATAATTCTTCTGTATTTAACTTTAGTTTTATCATTACAAGTAATCTTACAACATAAAGTAGCAAGTGTAATTGAGTTGAATAAAATGGTTTATTGTAGGATTTGTCTGTGTGAAGCTGGCTTGGCTTGACTGGGCTGGCAGGCTGCCTTACCGCTTGGCCGCCTGCTTGTTTGCCTGGTAGTTTGCTCATCCAACCGGCTGGTGTCATCGCACACATTTAAGCAAATCCCTATCGGTTGGTGAGTCATTGGCGCGGGCAATGCCAAGTAAATGAAATGAAAGACGCCACACAAAAAGGGAATCAAATGAGAAGTAAATAAAAAAAAATGGGAAAAAGAAATAAAAAGTAAGAAAAATAACAAAAGCGCGCGATACAAACAAAGCCAAAGTTCAATGCAATCAATGCGAATTGTCGTCCATTGGCATTGCGGCGATGGGAAGGCGGCACACATTTACAGCAGAGCGGGCTGGAGGGGCGAATTCGGTTTAAATGTCGCTTGGCTGTGGTCGGAAGCAGCGCACAGATGCTGCGCCCCCCCGCCGCCCCTCGCGACCCCACGCCTGCGATGCTACTGCTGGCAGTTAGCATGTGCTAGCGCTCGCCAAATGCTTCGTTTCGTTTGCGAAGTTTTGGGAAATTTTCTCATTTTAGCGCATGCTCATTCGCCGTCAATCTCACGCTTCACCAATTTCATATGCTCATTTAATTTTCTCTTTCATAGCTCTTAGTTTTACAATTTACCCATACATACATACATAAATATTTTTAAACTCTTATACGCTTATTTACTAGCACGTTGTCGCAATCCGAATCGTAAAATGGGTTATTGTGTCTCAATTTACGAATGCCCCAGCCTTATTGAGGTAGTACAACGCTTCGAACTCGCTCCAACGGATCGTGAATTCCTACAGAAATCTCAATGTACCAATGGTTATGGCCAGCCGCCGTATGTCTGTTGTACGCCTGATAAAGGTTTCACTACGTCGAATAGTGGCTCAACAACGTCGAGTACAACAACAACAAGCCGCCCATCGACTGTCAATCCGCCAGCACCAAGCAATGGACGTGGAAATGTGCTACCGGTGCCGCCTGCGTGCGGTCCAAATTCACTGGATGATAAAATTTACAATGGCAAAGATACGGCACTGGATCAATATCCCTGGATGGTGCTGCTTGAATACGTACAGAGTAAGTACATAGATATGTATGTATGTATGTATTTTTGTCTGCGAAGTTGGCATGTGTGTGTATGGGTGATAAACCACTTTCAACTTTCCGGCTGCTGCTCGTTGTGTTTGTTGTAGATTAAATCGCCGTTATTGATTTGAATTTCAATGTCTTTTATGCTTACATTATTCTGCTTGCTCTTCTTATTCTTCTCATTTGTGTTTATACATATATCTTGTTACTTTCCCCAGTGCCTACCCACCAATGGTTTTTTTCTTTGCAGAAAATGGCAAACCCATACTAAATTGTGGCGGCAGTTTGATAAATCAACGCTATGTGCTGACAGCAGGCCACTGTGTTGTGGGCGCCATCGAAACGGAAGTTGGCCCACTGTAAGTGTAAGCGTGCTCTGGCATACTTAAGGCAAATATTACAAGCACGTCCTCTCACGTACATACATAGTACATATATATACAGACATGCATATTCCTTATGTTAACACACTTACACGCATACATATGTACATACTAAATCGCTTACAAACTTGCATACTTACACACATACACACATACCTACGCATTTTTTCTGCAGCTCAGAACATCATTTGTTTGTACTAACCTATGTATGCGAGACTGTGTTTGCGTACTTTGTCAACTAGTTTTTTTTTTTTTATGTGCAGTAAGATTAAGAAAATGGAAATCTTCGTCTGCTGCATGTTGATTTTCAAAGCAAATGAGCATTTTGCTTATTGGTCGAAAGAATGTCAACATGCCAGCATGGGCATACAGTAACGATGAGCAAGAAATCCGAATTAAGGAACTGAAGAAGCGGAAAAGATTTTAAGCTTCAAAGGCTTTTAATTAAGAGCATAGATTTTTGGTATTGTTGTAGGTACTATTTATATGTCTTTTACTGCAACTAGATTTTAATAAGTAAGCCATAAATGATTGCTTTTCGATAAAGGAAAAGCATACATTTTCTATATACCTACCCGCTTCGAATGCAAAATAGTGGATACTTAAAATTAATTCTTATCTTTGGAGACCCTCATAGAGTAAAATTTAATAGATTATTTCTCTAACCCTCCAAGCACCAAATTATACAAAACGACTTAAGAACGAAATATTCCGATTTCGGATTAAGCGCACCGATTAGTGAATAAGATAGCCAGGAATCATTTCGTAGGGCTATTAAATGAAATAAAATGCAAGTTTTTTCGAGTTTTTGTATTATTTGTATCTAGTTTTTTTATTTTTATATACATATTTTTCGAAATTTTTGTATGTTCTTCACAAAAAAATTGTTCCAAGTGAACCTTCTTGTTTAGTTCAACGATACTCTGATTTGCTTATAACCCCTAATAAATATAACGGGCCGTTACATAGTATGTCGTTTACCGCTGAAACCCGTTTACTGATAAATTTAAAATTAAATTTAAATTATCAATTAACAAATAAATTATAAAAAACTAGCGAACCAGCATAACGTTAAAATGCCAAACTTTAATTTAACTTTTTAAGCAGGTGGCAACCCCATTCAAAAACTTTATTACATATTCTAAGTGTTTCTTCTAAATCCGCCCAGCTGCTTTGCATTATATCGGGTTTTCATTTTATCAAATTTCAAATTACCGTCAATTATTTAATTAGACAACTTGTTTTTGAAATGTACATAGTTAGGTAAATATTAATTTTCGAATAGGTGGCAACCCTCCTCAAAAACTTTTTGGCAGTCAACTTTCACAAACCTCTTTAGTTTGACAGCCGAATTGCAATATTTAATTTATCCAATTAGTTAAATTAAATAAAAAATTTGAAACAGGTGGCAACCTTCCACAAAAATATTTTCGGCTTTAAGCCTTCTTAAACCTCTCTCTTCTGATAGCCATATGGTAATATTAACTTTATCTTATCCATTTACTTAAACTGAAATTTTCACACAGGTGGCAACATGCTAACTATTTCGTTTGACATTAATATTTTAATACTTCGTTCAATTTGTGTATAAGATAAGTTATTTTGACTTTTCACACAGGTGGCAACTTTCTTCAAAAGTATTTTCACACCAAAATCTTTTTAATGTCTTTCGTCTGACGCTGATACAGATTTTCATTAACTCATGGCAACGTGGCAGCTATCCTAAATACAGTTTAGAAATAAAATAAACTTTCAATTCCATTTCGATTGATGTCCACCTTTTAATAACTCATACAACTTATTAACTAATTGGATTTCACTTTTTTAATAGGTGGCAATCCTATTCAAACAGATAAAAATTAAAATGCTCAAACTAAAGATTTCTTAAAAGTCCTTAGTTTGACACCCTTATTTTTTATTTCATATAACCTGTGCATAAATTAACAAAATTCAACAGGTGGCAACACCCTCTTAAAAATGTTTTCCGCTACTACCTTCTTATGCTCAAAAACTGCTTTATTTTTTTTATGAGTATTACTTATTCTCTTTGGGTCTTCGGTCTTAAACAAATATGTAGGTTCTATTAAAACATTTTCAAAATGAGTGGCATCTCCAAACAAGGCCTTATTTTAGAGGTGGTCAAACAGTTTGAAAAATCGGGATTTATATTTTTTATGGTGTACGATTTTTATGTCTTCTATATCTGATCAGTGTTTACAAAATGTATATACATAATTGTCAAATTATTTAATGTTTTATGCCGTAAACGATTAAAATAATCCCGCAAAATAAATGCGCCTGAAAGGGCACCTGAATTTGTGCAATTTTATAGAGGCGCCTTTATTAAAATTCATATATGCATGTCTCCTAGTAAAAACTTTCAAAAAATGTATAAAAACATGATAGACTAAACGCAGCTCTTTAAATCAATCCCAGCATCAACTATGAGTATAGGAGCAAATCTCACGAGTTAAGTTAAGACGTGCGAGTAAACGTGTTAGATGACGGGGCGTATACGTTACATACGCAACTACGGTTATATGAGTACGTGTGGGTGCTTTTACTTGTTTTTTTTTTCAGCCTTTTTAATTTTTCATTTAAATACAATTTTTCGATGGAATCTTGTTCGTTATACAAAACTAAAGATAATTCATTTTCTAAGATAGCCGTATCACCATTTTCGACCAAAAACACGTTTTTCTCGAAAACTGTAACAAGTCGTGAGATTTGCTCATGTAGGTGATTCTTAAAAATATTAAAAATTAGAGCTTGTTAAATATAGTTGAATTTTGTGATCAAACAATGCAATTTAAGCCCGTTAAGATAATTTGTAGCGAAGTGGAGAAATCCACTTAAGATTAGAAAATAATGCCTGGACATTTTAAAATTTCCAATAGTGAATAGTGCGAAGCCGCTGTGTATGCTGTCATAGATCGGGAAGATATTGAAAGTAGTTAAGAGTTGTAGCCAACAAGTAGATAAGGATAAGTTCGTTCAATTTACAGTGGACGTCTTTACACACAAGTGCGCGAAGTTTCCGTTGTGATATTCTTTCGGTTGGATGTTGAGCACGCCCCTAGAAATGTAACCAATTAATTTTATTTATAAAGCTGTAAATACGTCAAACTATTTACGAGTTTAAGTATGAAAGACAGTCGAAAAAGTGTTTATGAAAATATACTAAAATGCAGTTAACTCATCCTGAAACGCACACCACTTCCCACCCTCTTATTCAGCTAAGTGCTGTCCGTAAATACAGAAGGAGAATTAGAGTAGAGTTCAAAGACCCTAGTTTATTCCAATTATCTCCGCTAAAGAGTCATTTCCAAAGCGGAAGTAAATATGGTGTAGTGTAGAAACTTAAACTTAGCTGGGAATATGTCTACACCTTTTCCAACAGTATTTCAGAAAAACACAAATGTATTTCAGAAAAGGCCAAATGTATTTCAAAAAACCTCAAATGTATTTCAGAAAATCTCAAATGTATTTCAGACAAACCCAAATGTATTTCAGAAAAGCTCAAATGTATTTCAGAAAAACGCAAATGTATTTCAGAAAACCTCAAATGTATTTCAGAAAAGCGCAAATGTATTTCAGAAAAACACAAATGTATTTCAGAAAAACGCAATTGTATTTCAGAAAAGGCCAAATGTATTTCAGAAAACCTCAAATGTATTTCAGAAAAACGCAAATGTATTTCAGAAAAGGTCAAATGTATTTCAGAAAAACTCAAATGTATTTCAGAAAATTTCAAATGTATTTCAGAAAAGACCAAATGAAATTCAGAAAAGCACAAATGTATTTCAGAAAAACGCAAATGTATTTCAGAAAAGCTCAACTGTATTTCAGAAAAACTAAAAAAAAACTTAATTGGGCATGGCGTTAAACATCTAAAAAATACATACATATGTACATACATAAGTATTCCGAGTCAGCAAAGAGCTAAATACGTACATATGTGCAAAAATTGTGCCTAATTAAGTATTAGTATATATAATATAATTAAAAAATGGAGCTAAAGGACAACTGCGCAATTTGCAGGGCCGATATGCGCAGGCAAATGGTGGTTCGCCTACTGCCATGTGGTCACTTATTGCACCAAAAGTGTAGCGGTCCTATTATTGAGTCCAATAAGTGTCCTATGTATCGAGGAGATGTGAATGGTACAAATACACATATGTATATATAAATGGTCTTTAAATAATCATAATTTTATCTTATCGTAAATATGTTTCTATATGTAAAAATTTTTAGAATAATGTGTATATGTTAATCTTCTCCGGTACAGAAAACGAGATTGTAGAACGCAAAAAGTATTCGGTATACAATGAAGTCGACCGCGCACGCATTGTTGAGGCTGCCAAAAAAGGGGAAGATTGGAGCAGCTTAGCATCGTCCTTCGGAATCAACTACAAAACGGCATACACTTGGGTGCGATCAGGCAGAGTAGAAAGCAAACGAAGAGGAGGAGGGAATGAAAAAAGGTTGTCTGAAGACGAGGTCGACACGTTAATACGTTGGGTGGAAGAGGATCCTACTATAACGCTGAAGAATATAGCCGTAAAAGTGCAAGCGGAGTTGCAAAAAGACATTTCCAAGTCTNTCTACTATAACGCTGAAGAATATAGCCGTAAACGTGCAAGCGGAGTTGCAAAAAGACATTTCCAAGTCTTCCGTGGCTAATTTCCGTGGCTAATTATTTAGATGGTAGGCTGTATACCATTAAAAACGTTCATAATATGCCTGCCAACATGAATTCCGCCGTAAATAAAAACAAACGCGCAGAATTCGTGACAGCGTTGAGCGGATATATACAGCAAGGCAAACAAATTGTATATTTGGACGAAACCAATTTTTATTTGTTTTGCCGTCGGACAAAAGGTCGCGCCCGGTCTGGCACACGAGCGGTTTTAACGCTGCCACCATCAAGGGGACCCAACGTACACCTAATTGGAGCCATCAGTACATACGGTGTACTGAGCATGGAAACGCGGCGCGGGTCATTTAAAAAAGAGAGCGCCGCTGAGTGGGTCCGCGGACTTTTTGAAAAATGGACCAGCATGGGCAACGTACTTAGCGATTTAGTGTTAGTCTGCGACAATGCACCATGCCATGCGGGACTTGAACAAGTGGTGGGTAGTAATGGGTCACCCACCCTTTTGCGTCTGGGGCCATACTCGCCCATGCTGAACCCCATAGAAAATGTTTGGGCTAAGGTAAAGAATTATGTAAAATCGAATATGGGCGTTCCATCCGCGGACGGACCTGGTGTGGTAGAAAGGCGACTGCAGTATATGGAACAAATAATACTGCAAGCGAAAGAAACCATATCTACTGCTGATTGTGCTCGAGCTATTCAGCACTCATCTATTTTTTTTGCAGATGCTTTGGCATTGCGCGACATGCCTGTTGGCATGTAATAAACATATGTATGTATGTACATCTACATAAATACTTATACATATGTGTAAATAAAATCTCGCCGTTACAAGTGTTGCATTATTCAAGTTTATCACTGGTTTATTCAATTGGTCGTAGCAAGAATAGATGGAAGGGTAGAGGTTTAATTTGTAAATGGATTTATAATAATATAATATTATGGCGCTTACAGTTTGCTAAGTATTTGGCCGAGCTTCTCCTCCAGTTGGTGGCGTGCGCCTTGATGTTGTCACACAAAGTGGAGGGACGTATAGTTTTACCCCGCCTCCGAACGGCGAATGCATTTTAGGACAAGCTTTTTCAGGGCAGAAATACACTCGGAGGTTTGCCATTGCAAAAGTTTACCTAGTTTGGAAATATTCTAAAAATATTCTTCTGAAATACATTTGTGTTTTTCTGAATTACATTTGTGCTTTTCGGAAATACATTTGTGTTTTTCTGAATTTCATTTGGCCTTTTCTGAAATACATTTGCCTTTTTCTGAAATACATTTGGGTTTTTCTGAAATACATTTGACCTTTTCTGAAATACACTTGGGTTTTTCTGAAATACATTTGAGTTTTTCTGAAATACATTTGAAATTTTCTGAAATACATTTGAGTTTTTCTGAAATACATTTGACCTTTTCTGAAATACATTTGCGTTTTTCTGAAATACATTTGAGGTTTCCTGAAATACATTTGGCCTTTTCTGAAATACAATTGCGTTTTTCTGAAATACGTTTGTGTTTTTCTGAAATACATTTGCGCTTTTCTGAAATACATTTGAGGTTTTCTGAAATACTGTTGGAAAAGGTGTAGTATTTTTAAGTAACCAAATCTTTTGCACACCAAATTTGCCAGGGCGACTTGTCTAACGTTATTGCAACTTGCCATGAGGGTCTGCGAAGGTGAAATTAGGCATACCATGGAGAGCCTTAGTTGGGTTAGCGCTTCCACGAAGAAAACGTATGCCGCTCTTTGTATATTTCCAAGTTTTATCTAATTTTGGATTCATCAGGAATTGAAAAATTTTGTTCTAATTCGTGCAGAGAATTATGACCGTCTAAGCAGGATTTTCGTTTAATCCGCTACACTTCGTCCAAACCTCTACAGAATTGTTCGTAGAAGTTCGCTTATAGCTTTAAGTTGCTTACCAACTGGAGCTTAGGCATTAGCGCCAGCATAGGCTGTGTTTGACAAGCAGTTTTCATTTACAAATCTGTTATCCGACACCAAATCTAAAAAGGAACAGTCCAGCGCCTTCGTCTTGGTCTGCAAGCTGTATCGGAGACACAGCCGCTAAGTTTAAACATAGAATACGTGGTATGGTTAAGAGCACATCCAAGTCAAAAATTAAAGCACACACTAAGAAAAAAAATCGATAACAAAATCGATAAAAATATCGATAACAAAATCTATTAAAAACAACGATTACAAAATGATTAAAATATCGATCACAAAATCGATAAAACATATCGTTTACTATATCGATAATTTCCGAAAATATCGATAGCAAAATCAATAACAATATCGATAAAAATTTCGATAGAAAAATCGATAAAAAATTTCGATAGCGAAATCGATAAAAATATCGATAACAAAACGGATAAAATATCGATTATATATCGATAAGTCCCGAGAATTCCGAAAATCGAATTCTAATAAAATAAACATACTTAGAAGATATCAACCCATACTTCCCATATACCAAATGAAAGTAAACCNCAACAAACAAAATCGAGCGGTTTTCGAGCGTTTTTGTAAAAAGAAAATTTGCAAATTTTTTCAACACTTTTTTACCTTAAAATGCTCAATATTGGTTAAATTTATATAAAATTTGTACACGATAATGTTTCTACTGCGCCAGAGAATCTATATCCCGAAAATGAAAGCTATATCTGCAAATCATAAGCTGCTGGAGCCATTTAAAGGCTCAAAATTAACCCCAAAATAAGCCAGTATTTACCGTTGTTTCTACGACAGACACCAAATCGATTACTTACGTAAATATACCCGTCGATAGGTTTAGAATTTTTCCTTGAAACCGCATACCTTTCTTTGAAATCGCTTCACTAGTTCTCGTGAAATAAGCGTTTTCGTGAAGCTCTAAAAATTACAACTACAACATTTCAGCATAGCCTCCACATCGAAACGTAAGACGTATTCTACGTCAAAAATACAAGTTAAAATCCGGAAACTTGCACTTTTCCTAATAGCGCGGTCTCTTTCTTAATGCCATAACTTGGAAAGTATATTTACCACTATTCTGATAAAAACGTGCCTACTTCCAAGACTGTACGCCACTTCATTTGGGCGGAAATCAAGGCAAGTGCACTTTCGCTCCGCCAACCAATTAGCAATAATGTGGAACTCCAAATTTTATTTTACCGATATTTACTTCCTACATTGTCATTGTTTAACTTTTTTCTTATCTCCAGACTTTATTGCTTTATCGAACACAAGCAATTCGTACGCGAAGCAATTCGTACGCGGTTGAAATAATTCCTCAACCTTGAAACTTTTGCCATTTAAAAGCCAAAATAAATATATGCAACATATGCATACTTTAATACACTCAAGTACATTTGTATATACATATGCATAAATGTTCGAGTATATGAACTTTCCGCCCAAAGCCATACCCAGAATGTTTATAGTTACCTACATATTTGTACATATGTACATAGTTGACTAAAATGTAGTGTCATTAAACTACTTTTGCTGAAATCATATTTTAACAGCTTAAACATAAATACATTTTGCAGCAAATTATAAATACATAAATATTTCTGATTTGCTAAACGGTTTAAAACTAGTTAAATGGAATTTTGGGTGGCCACAGTGGTAGAATCTAATGAATGCTTAGCAATAAGGCGCATTCATATGGTTTTTATGGTATTTTAGTTTAATGAATGTAATTAAAAGAGGAATTTAATTTGTGTTGATTATGGTTGTTATGTTGAGAAATTTGCTTCAATTTTAATAGATTTCCGAAAACTCAATTTATCAAAAATGTATTTGATAATTTGTTTAATAACAATTTATCTGAAATAGCACGCGCATTTGATACTTTTTGTTACAAAAGTGAAACTTATGATAAATTTTAGTCATGTGGAAAGTTATGACACTACCAACAAAACCATGTACGCATATATGTATATAGTATACTCTCATTTACATATACATACATGATAAATNTCTTTTCAGTACAATATGACAGTGTTTAGTTAATGAAAGAATAGCGGTATATATAGTACTTAGTGAATTATATTAGGCTTAATTATATGATAAATTTTAGTCATGTGGAAAGTTATGACACTACCAACAAAACCATGTACATATGCATATATGTATATAGTATACTCTCATTTACATATACATACATGATAAATAATAATAAACCTGGAAAAAAGTTAAAGTAGGTAATTGTAATGCGAATGAAGAATACATATCACAAGGAATACTGACGCACAGTGGTCTGAAATAGGACAGTGGGATTCAAAATAGCGTAGAGGCTCTAATTCTTAACNTTTCGTCAAACTAAAAATGCCAACCTATTATATGAATGTACATACATTCACGAAAATGAAAAGATCTGAAGAATAGATATCACAAGGAATACTGACGCACAGTGGTCTGAAATAGGACAGTGGGATTCAAAATAGCGTAGAGGCTCTAATTCTTAACCGATTTTAGATTGTTCTGGCTTCTTACTTGGTTACATTAATCTTTTTAAGGCAAATTTCAGAGAAAGTAGCAATTAAAAAAAAATCTTGGTAAACAGTTGAATAAACATATAAAATTTTTATATAATAAAGTGCGGTTTCAAGTGGTTAAGAAATTGCGTTGATTTTTGATAAGTTTAAAAGTATTTTTGTTTTGCTTGATACCCGCATTTTAATATTTCATTTATTTTATCAATTTATTAAATAAAATTTTTCAAACTGGTGGCAACCCTTTTAAAATATATTTTCGGAATTAAGATTTTCTAAACCTTTTCAGTTTGATGCTTATAATGCAATATTTAATTTAGCTTATCCATTAAATTACATTAAAAATTTTAAACATGTGGCAACCTCCATAAATATTTTTTTTGGGCCGCACGCCTTCTTTAACCTATTTCTTTTGACAGCCATATTGCAAAATTTACTTCATCTTATCAATTTACTTAAATTGCAATTTTCGAACAGGTGGCAACTCTCTATTTTTTTTTATTTTAAGTTTGACCTCTAGCAATACATCGGTGAAAACTACATTAAATTTCGTGCAATAACCCGCATATAAATTTTTCCTTAATTTCTTTAATGCAATGTATAGATTATACTTTAGCGGGCTCGGAAACTGAAATTTAAAATTCTTCAGTATAGTTTTTTTTTGCTGATTGTTGTAAATATCCTGAATTTACAAACAAGCGTTATACTTTTTTTTAATAAACCTTCATGACAAACGGTAAATGTTGCAAAAAAAAAACACTTTTTCATCAATTTCTCGTTTACCCATTCATTTAAAAAATGCGCATTGGGCATCATTGTCTTGTCATACCAGCATTTCACATTGTTTATCTGCCCTCATTTTATCTGGGCCATTTACACTACGTTTACACATCATTTTCCTTGCTTTTCCGCTCCACATTATATCCGTACATCATTTAAATTTTACTTCATTTATTATATCGTTTTTTGTTTTTTTTTTGTTTTTTCTCTTTCCTTTTAATATACGATTGAACAAATTTGCGATCAATTTAAATTTTACCACCATTCTTTCTGCGAACCTGTGAATCCGCAAAACCCACAAACCACCAACCTCTACCTACCGTCGTCATCTGTTACCGATGTCAAACCGGAAAATTCGGTATTCACAATCCGCACCATTTGCAGCTCTACCATACATCTGGGCGAGTATGATATCGGCAAAGAAATCGATTGTATACAACAAGATTGCAACAACAAAGTCGTAAAATTGGGCTACGAACAGGTGATCCCACATCCACAATACCAGCCCAACAACAATAACCGTCATCATGATATTGCGCTCATACGACTGGCAGAGGACGTGACATATTCGGATTTCATTAGGCCAGTTTGCTTGCCGTTGGCCAGCACACGTCAGGCCATCAATGTGGGCGAATTGCTTACAGTAGCCGGCTGGGGGCGCACATTACTCGGTAAGTTTCGCTGTAAATCATGTGAATATGTAAGCCATCGTGTAAGTACGTAAGTAAATACATATGTACATAAGTAAGTAAGTGGGTTGATACGGCAAGTATGTATGTATGTATGTATGTATGTAGGTAGGTGGACAGAAGAATTGAATTGAATAGAGGCGTACGCGTGCGTTATGGTACGTTACCAAGGGAGATCGACGTGCCGCCCGCGCTACACCAATATTGATTCAGCCCATTTTATGTAGTATTTTACTTTTACTTTTATTTTTATTGCATTTATGCGTATTGTCATTGTTCAATGTACCATCTTTTATAATGTTTATTTGCGCTCTTCTCTTCTTTTTCTTCTGGTCATCTGGCATTCGCTTGTATGCATTGCATTCCCTTCGCTGGACCTTAAATGTATGCTGATTGCCCGCTTGGCTGTTACATACAGCACGTCAGAGCAATGTGAAGCAAGAATTGGCAGTGCCAGTTGTGGATCATGATGCATGCGCACGTAAATTTTCATCAAGAAATGTCAATCTGATTACATCGCAGCTCTGCGCTGGCGGTGAGTTTTCCAAGGATAGCTGCGATGGCGACTCTGGTGGCCCATTGATGCGCCAAAGTACCAACAACCGTTGGTACCTGGAGGGTGTTGTGTCTTTTGGCAATCGTTGCGGTCTGGAGGGATGGCCGGCGGTATATACGCGTGTTGCTGATTACGTGGATTGGATTGAGCAGTCGTTGCGGCCGTAACTGTTGTGCAATATTGCTAAAGGTGGGCCCAAAAGACAGTCAATATGCTTACGGTATGCTGCGCTGAAACTTGGTAGCAAGTGCTCTGAGCATTTGTTTGTATGTATACATACATACATATGGTATAAATGTAATTTCATCGGCATGTTGGCTTGCATTTTTATATCTTATGGAATTGTCAGTCTGTTAATAATATGAACATAAATACTTTTGTATGCGTAAGTTGTTAATGGTAATTAATAAAAAGTATAAAATCAATAAAAAATTCAATTAACTCTGTTCGGTGCGTTGCATTAACACCTTGGGTTATTGGCATTGCGGGGTTTCAGTGCGTTATGCCACGTTGGACCATGCGAAAACTTTTTAGTTGCGTGAGTAATTATGTAAAATGCATTAACGGGCAAGCATATTTACGCATGCGTGACAATAACATTACTGTCCTGCATATAAATGACCAAAATGCCAAGCCGTTGAATTGCAAAAGGATGAAAATTTCCTTTTTTATTCAGAAATGTTCGTACATAGATGTCAGTGTATAGTTGCCGTCAACTGCCATCGATTTATGGATTACTGCAAAAATTTTGAACAAACAGCGTCTTTTAGTTTGTATTTGATAGCCATTGCAAACAGAAAGAGCTGATTTGGTGTTCTGATTAAGCATAATTTTGTTGGATAAAATATCCACTACCAAAACCAAGGAAAGGCCTCCTAAATACTATGGGGATTCCGCACCATCAAATTTAATGTTTAAGAAGTGATTTAGTAGGTTCCGTTGTAGTTTTACCAGCACAAGTGACCCCGAACGTCCATATCGCAGAGAAATGATATCGGACGATCGGAGAATGCAAGTGTGTGAGCTGGCTGGATATATTGGCATCTATCTGCGCGATGGCTGCCACGCTTGCTCAAACTCGACCATAAACGCAACCGTGTGATAACTTCAAAGGAAAGTTTGGCGATGTTCAGCAACAAGCCGAAAGAGTTTTGCTCCGTGTCGGGCCTGTAGGCCAGCCAGGTCATGATCATAGTTTTTTGGCATGCACGCGGTGCCATTCACATCGATTACTTTAACAACGGCAATTGATCACAGGTGAATATTATTTGGAGGTTTTGGACAGTTTTAGTATTGGATGGAATCAAAGAACCACCACATTTGGTTAAGAAGAAGTTGCTGTTCCATCAAGACAAGGCAAGACAAGACACGGTACACATGAAAAAATCCATCAATCGAGCTTCGAGCTCCTGCTCCCTCCACCATATTCAGCAGATTTAGACCCCTGCGAATACTTTTTACTTCCAAACCCAAAGAATGAGCGATGGGAAATTTAAGTCAAATGAAGAGGTCATCACTGAAAAAAGGCTTATTTTGAGGACCACGAAAAGCCTATTATTTGCAAAGTATTAAAAAATTGGAAAAACGCCGGACTAAATATATTTCAAATTACCCTCTTCCAATAGGCAAGGTAGACACAATTATATATATACATATTTGTACACTGTTTGTTGCAAAGTGTTATCAGTGGGCAGGCATGAGGGGCGGGTAAAGAATATACTGGCCGTATGTTTTGGTTGCAACTTTTTGAGGTTAAGCTTTTCAAAGGTACCATTAGACTCATATCTCATTGTAGATTATGATTCCTCTATGACTTTTAAAAATCTGACTTTTATCATCTTGAGTAAATATCTTATATCGATTAATTCTGATTTTTATTTTTTTAAGGTAAACGTAAAAGTTAAAATTAGCCTTTTATTTTTTTGAGCAGAAAGTATCGGTTGCCTTTTATTTTTTTTGATTACTGCGCCTTACAAAGATGGATTGATGCCTCTGGAAGCTGTTTTTTTTAATTTAAAATTTTATTTTTTTATTTCACATTTCATACTTTAATGTTAAAAAAATCAGAGTACTTTTTTTAACCTTAGATGCCAGCAGTGCAATCTCTGGCAATCGCTGCGACAAATTTTTCGACGCCAAATTTCTCTAAATAAAAAGCAGTGGGACTAAAAGATATAAAAAATGGAAAGTAACAGATTCAGATGAAGGTATGATACTTTTTTCTTTTTCCATAAAGGTATCGAGTAGTGATAAAAAGATATATAAAATTTTGAATTTATGACTTCCGTCGAAATTAATTGCTAATTGTTATTTATATATATATTTTTTTTATTGTAGAATGATTAAAAAAAGTGGATTTAAAAAATCAAAAAAAAATCCAAACCAAAAATAAAAAAATTATAAAAATTTCTAAAATTTCCATTTTTTACATTTTTTGATTTAATCNAATATATAAAATTTTGAATTTATGACTTCCGTCGAAATTAATTGCTAATTGTTATTTATAGATATATATATTGTAGAATGATTAAAAAAAGTGGATTTAAAAAATCAAAAAAAAAATCCAAACCAAAAATTATGTAATTATAAAAATTTAAAAATTTAATTTTTGTTAATGTAATTATAAAAATTTCTAAAATTTCCATTTTTTACATTTTTTGATTTAATCTTAACTTTCCAAAAATTACAGAAAAAGAAATTAAAAATCATCCCTACTTTTTTAGAAACTGTACTTCGCAGGCCTGTTTTATTGGTGGTTCTACTGCACCATAGATTGACAAAGTTCTTCGCTACTTCAAAGTTATAACTGCCAACAGTGACGTGCGTTCCAATAATCGCGCCTGATTTAATCAATGGAATTTGGAATTTAGTCACATTATCAAAGCAAATATTACATATTATTTTAGAATAAGGCATAGGTTAAATTTTCCTCTGTATCTCAGTAGCTATGCAAATGCCATTATTGGGTTTTGCTATGGAACGCCTCAAACATACTCAATTCATGCACGTTTCGCCTTAAGGAAGAGAGACTTTAATCAAAAAATTACCATTTTTGTGTACATTATACTCCTCCACAATAAATTGAATGGCTCTTTGTGGTCATATAAGCTAGCAAAAAATTAAAAAAGTTCAGTTTGTAGATACATACATATGTGCAGCATTGCTACCCATATGTGATTACCATACAAAATGTTACGCATACGCACCGTTCTACCTTGGAATAAATATGTACAAATTCCCTGCCACACAANTGGTTAAATTTTCCTCTGTATCTCAGTAGCTATGCAAATACCATTATTGGGTTTTGCTATGGAACGCCTCAAACATGTACATTTCGCCTTAAGGAAGAGAGACTTTAATCAAAAAATTACCATTTTTGTGTACGTTATGCTTATTCGTAATAGATTGAATGGCTCTTTGTGGTCATATAAGATAGCAAAAAATTAAAAAAGTTCAGTTTGTAGATACGCACACGCACCGTTCTACCTTGGAATAAATATGTACAAATTCCCTGCCACACAAACTTATATGTATCAACATTTGAGTATTCCTTTTGTGCGTATCTACTTGCATCACCTAACTCATCTCGCAAGACAAACTTTCACTCATAAAAACTCAAATTTAGTCGGTCAACACGTTCATAAGCTCTCTCACACGCTCGTCAAGTAAGTTGTACTAATTTCTTTTAGTGCCATTACCCATGAGTATGATAGTAAGAATGCTGTGTGCGCCAGCACTAGAAAATTAGGTTCACATGCATATGTACAGATGTATGTGTTTTTATATGTAAATCTTGCCTCCACACATATTTCATTGGATACACTCAAACATATTCCCTTCTTGACTTAGTTTTGGTGCATATACTACTTATACTAATTTGCGTATACATATTTTACATACTCTTACTACATATTGATGGAAAAAAATTTGTATTAACATGTAGCAATATGTAAAACTACTTTATCTTATAACATTAAATGAAAGAATATTGTGAGCCATAAATTACGTCNATAAGTTGTACTAATTTCTTTTAGTGCCATTACCCATGAGTATGATAGTAAGAATGCTGTGTGCGCCAGCACTAGGAAATTAGGTTCACATGCATATGTACAGATGTATGTGTTTTTATATGTAAATCTTGCCTCCACACATATTTCATTGGATACACTCAAACATATTCCCTTCTTGACTTAGATTTGGTGCATATACTACTTATACTAATGTACGTATACACATTTTACATACTCTTACTACATACATATTGATGGAAAAAAATTTGTATTAACATGTAGCAATATGTAAAACTACTTTATCTTATAACATTAAATGAAAGAATATTGTGAGCCATAAATTACGTCCAGGCGTATCTATTTTCATATAAAAAGAAGCAAAATATGTAAATACATATCTAGATAAGTACACATATTCCTTTGTTTTGTATTTGAACAAAAATAAATATGAGGAGCACTTCAATGCAAGTCAATGATTGCGTATCTTCAATGCCGTACAATGCTCTTCTAATAAGTAGTCCCATGGGCCAAATATGTATGTACGTATGTATATGTACATCATAATTTCCGAACATTTTTTCTCTAAATTCTCAACGGAGTATGTAAACAGTTACTTGAAGTAAAAGGCACACATTTATTAAGATTATAATGGGGATGCTGCATAAATATATAATAATTCGATAATTTTATTTGGCTTAAAATAAATTAAATATTGCAAAATATTATTAAAGTAGTTACGTTCGTCCATAGGCCAAAATAAGCCTATAATTCTGCTGCTGAATGAGTTAAAAAAATGAAATAAAATCTGGAATATGAGGTCAAGCATACATTACTATTTACCCACATATGCGCATGTACATTAATTTCCTATTTTATGAACTAAATAATATAAAAAGCTTGCTTCCAAAATTTTTTCAGAATTTACATCCACAAAAATGTTAACCTTAGCCTTATGGCAAATAAAATTTTGGGGAAGCGTACCTATGTTTTCACAATTAGAAACAAAAAATAATTTTATTAAGAGTTACATAGTATGCAGGTCTTTAAACATTTAAGTAAATACAATGTTAAATAAATTGTGTTATTTTAAAACTGTAGATTGTAGAACAAGTTTTTCTGCTTTAAATATTTTTTTGAAAAACAACTAATATATCTTGGAGAATAAACAATTTTTTGTTTTCGTTTTTTTATCGAGTTTTAAAAAATTAGATATATCATTTATTTGATATGAAAAATATATACTTTTAAACAAAAAAAAAAAACTTTCCAAGCATTGGAAAATATATAAATGCTTTATTTTTATATAGATATTTCTATACAATTAAAAAAAATATGAATGACAATTTTATAGCAAAAAATTATTATTTTTTAACATTGGAATTGGTTTTTTTTTGGACATCATTTGTTTATTTAGTCCTCGATGACTCACAATTTACAACTCATATTATACTACTTTTATACACATGAGGGTGTTTTTTGGCGACCATTTCTTTTTTACTCCCACCTCGAAAATTTGTGGGAAATACCTAAAAAAATTCCCTGAAAATTTTAGCCCTCAATATTAATATTAAGTGGTCGACCAAGGCGTGCAAGTATGTATTTTATGCTCTAAAAAAGTGTTCATAGCGTCGTAATCCTAACACCCATCGGTGATGTAGTACGGTTCGCTAAATCCAATTTTTTCATAAAATTCTCGTTTTTTGCCCCTATCTCGTAGACAACAAGAGCTATAGAAAAAATGTGGGAGGGGGAAAAAGTCGCCAAAAAAAAACCCTTATATAAATAATTGCCAAGCCTATAAGTGGCGGTAATTCTGCTACTTTACCTCGCTAGTTCTAACGGTGTCTCAACCCATTTAAGCTACCTCTGGTTAAGAACTCTCCTAGTTGCGATCTAATCGAGAATAGAAGGAGTGCACAAATTAATACCCGATTATCTGAGAATATATTCATCGGTTTTAGCTAAGAAGTCAGACACCATCACAATATAAAAAGTACAAATGAATAGCTCTACTGCGAAGAAGTAGTGCCCAATGCACAATGCCCACGAAAGTGATGCTAAACATAAAACGGGTTCACAGTTCATGTATTTGATTTGTTTCACATTTTTAGGGTTGTTGAGTACACATAAATAATTAGTAGATATGAAATTTGAGCTTGATTAATACGTTTTAAAAATTTTACAGCACAAAAAAACAAAACAAATCGATTTAATAGAAATATAAAAAACAACATCACATTTACACGAGGAGGAGTCGGAATCAGTAAGAAACTTACTTTGTGAATGCCCTGCACTCTGGAGCAGTAGACTTGATTTGTGGGTGCTGGATCATTTGTCAACTTGAGCGATATAGCGGGAATTAAGATAAAACGATTGCTCAAAATGACCAACTCCTTAATCTGGTTTGCAAGGCGGTACAGAGGAGGCGCCTTGTGGTACTACAACGGGCCAAGTGGTGGGATTAAGTGTGCTAGTGTGTCCACCGACCACCGGCCTCTTTTATATATTAATCCTAAAACCTATTGCTTAAGCGTTCAAACCGAAGGGTTCCTAAGAGGCTCCTTTACTCTGAACTTATTTTGCCGACTCGAATATTATTTTCGAATCCGGAAATTTGTTTTCATTTTAGACTAAATTTACGGATTGTTATGCTGGATTTAGACTAGGCATTAAATAGCAAAAATGACAAAGTCGGACATAAAAAAAAAATCGTGTCATTGCATTAAAAACTAATCATTAAGCTCATTTTCACTTGGCGTTTTTTTTTTTTAAATGGCACACATTTTTTATAATATCAATGCCTAGTGGAAATTCGGCATTATAAGAAGTTCAGCCAAATTTAAAGCTACCCATAAACTAGTAAGCTCTTTACCTCAATGAAATGGTTGCATTTTACCACATAATGCTTTATAGAAGGGAACTTTTAAGTTTATATCCTTTAAATAAAGGGAAAAAATAAAATTACCTATTAAAAACTCTAATGATTGGCTAAATTCTCAAACATCTCTTGTCATCTAGTTAAAAGTAACCAGACTGCAATACACTAAGCAAATATTCTTATGCATCCCACTGCTGGTAAGACGCGATCAATATATGTAGGTTCCTAATTAAAACTTTAACAAGCCAACAAGCAATCGTATTTCTTGTAAAACTTCCACGCCAACGTGACCTTGCAATATTTAATTTAAAGTAAACTTAATACACCAAATAGCTTTGCTGCTAGAGAAAAAAAATTTGTTAAAATTAGCACAATTTACAAGCAGTGGTTTATTCAATGTGTATGTTTGTAGTTAAAGCTCAAACACAGATGAACACATTTTACTTCAAATACGCCGAGCACAAAATTGAGTAAAGTAAGTTTAAGCATTTTTTCCACTCTGTAAAGACTTAATCAGCAGAAAATTCGCTAATGTAAGTGTACACAAGCATCAACGTCTTGTTTTCGCTTTACATTTTTGAGTTAATTTCAACTCTTTTTTTTCATCAAAGTTTTTGCTCTTCCTTTTCCCTTTGCTGCTGTTGCTGATACTACTTCTTCGCTTTACTGCATTACTAAGCAACATTTTTTATGATGCTAGTTAGCATTTACGTGCCATTAAATTTTTATACGTCCACCTTTTTGCATTTTTAATTTTCTTGTCTTATTTGTGTGCTCAAATTCGTTGCCTATTTTTTGGCAACTTAGAGCTGTACTAAATCGGCTTACCTATGAAAGCATCAACTAAATAAATACCGGTACTATATTGAAATATAAAAACTTTACTATATTCTTGTGCCGAAAGGTGCTTAGTGAAGTAGAAATTGACTTCCAAAGCAAAAAGTTGTTGACTTAGATACGTTTTTTTTTGTTTTTTTTTTATGTTACTCAACAAAGGAAAGCATAATAAACTAGTCGCAGAACACTTACTGTGAAGTAACGTTTAAGTGCAACATTAAATCATTAGCCATAAAAATAACACCAATTTACTTAAAAATATCAATATAAAGTGAATAAAAGTAGCGTAGTTCAAACGATCTTGCCGGCCATGTCAAGCTTGTTTATAACACGCTTATCGACTTATTAAACAAGCATACACATACACAGTGCTTTACTGCTTTCTTTGCAACTGTTTCTATTCTACGTATTACTGTTGGTATATGCTGTCTTTCCGCTGTAGATGTTGCAACGATGCTCATCTGCTCGTTTACGGACAAGTGGCACCCAAGCAGGGTAAAAGTTAATTAGATTTACGCGCCCTATGCGAAGTTGTGCGAAAGCATAGAAGGTAGCACGCAACAAAGCTCATTGTTATAGACAATGCGAAGTGCATAAACTTACAGTGAATGGAAAAATGATCATGAGAAATCTTGTTATTTGTTGCTTAAAGGTGTTTTTACTTTTTATAATATACTACTGGTAGCTTACTCGTCGCGCTTCGGTAACACTTTAAAAATTTCAGCTGAAATTCAAGCAAAATGTATAAACAATTTTTTAATACATATCATAAATATTGCTAGGCTAGGAATATAAAATTAAATGTTAATCGAAATGTTTTAATTTTTTGGCAACTCTAGGGAATTTATGTACACAGCGAAATTAATGATATACCCCTAGTCAGCGATACCATAAGAGTACATGTATGTAAAACGGATGTTTAGAAAACATGTTTGCT
>NW_016166968.1:22463-22654 GCF_001687245.7 Rhagoletis zephyria | reverse complement strand
CACCAGCAAACCGTATAGCGGTTCTGCACCGGAGCAACAGCAAACCAGCTAGCAGCGCTGCTGCACCGGCTCCAGAACCGGCATAAATATACTACTGGCGTTATATTTGTGTTTTTGTTGCTGTAGTTGAACAAATACTTTTGGTTTAATTACTCTTAATGCATTTCCAACCGAAAAAAGTCAATTTTTTT
>NW_016166968.1:7519-20872 GCF_001687245.7 Rhagoletis zephyria | reverse complement strand
CGCTCCAGGATTTCGCGACGGAGTTCGACAGGGATCACAATACTGCAGCTGTGCATTAATATTTCGTCATTCACCGACAAGTTGTACCGGTCGTGATAGTACGGGCGAACTTCAGGCTCGATTTTATACCTATCTGGCCAACCGCTTAGGCAATAGCTGGCTAATTTAGTTAATATACCATCTCGACTTTGAGATTTTCTGATGCTGTCTAATTTGGAATGTGTAACTGGTAGAGCGCTTGTTATACTGTTGACAAATGTACGAAGGTCTTCTTCTATGCTGTTTTCGTCTTCCTGCGTGTCCAAAGGGTGACGCGATAGTGCGTCGGCTGCGGCTAAATACTTGCCCGCGGTGTAGTAGATATCGTAAACGTAGCGCATCATTCGCATGCGAAACCTTTGTAAGCGCGGTGTAAGCTCATCTAAATTTTTTGTTGTGAAAATGGCGATTAGCGGTTTGTGATCTGTTTCAATGAAAAAGTCTATCCCAGTAAGCAGTTCTGGGAACTTCTCACAAACCGCCCAAGTAATCGCCAGCGCTTCTTTTTCAATTTGCGCATAGCCTCTTTCTGCTTGAGAAAGCGTTCTGGATGCGTATGCTACAGGCCGAAGTGTTTCGTTTTCGTCTACCTGTAGTAAAACTGAACCGAGCCCATATGACGAGGAATCTGATGAAAGTATAGTTTTGTGCCTTGGGTCGTATAATTTCAGTACAGGAGCCTTGATCAGCATTTTCTTAAGCTTGTTTAATGACGTGACGCGGCGCATCCCACTGATATGCAATATTGCCACGCAGTAGTTCGTTCAAAGGCTGACTCAGATCTGAAAGAAACGGGATAAATTTTCCAAGATAATTCACCATACCGAGAAACCGTTTAAGCTCTGTGATGTTCGTTGGCGTTGGGTAATCCTCGATTGCTTTCAATTTTGAATCCCCTGGACGAATTCCCTCTGCGTCAATGTAGTGACCCAGAAACTTTAGGGAGGTTATTCCAATCTCGCATTTATCTTTGTTGAGCGTGGCGCCGTTTTCCTTCAGTGTGTTAAGAACTTGGCGTAAGGCCTCGTCGTGACTCCTTGCATTTGCACCGAATACCAAAATGTCGTCCATTTGGCATACTACGCCCGTGATGTCTTGCAGAATTATTTGCATTCGCTTCTGGTATATTTCAGGTGCAGACGAAATGCCAAATGGTAATCTCAAAAAACAATATTCTCGAAAAGGCGTTAAAAATGTTGTTAAAGGCTGTGATTTCTCATTAAGCTTGATTTGCCAAAATCCAGAGTTAGCATCTAATTTCGAAAAAAGTTTCGCTCCTGAGAGCTGCGCCAGTGTGTGATCAGCTACTGGCATCGGATGGATTTCCCGCTCCAGAGCAGAGTTTAGCTTCGTTAGATCAACACATAACCTAATCTCCCCGTTGTTCTTGGGAACAATTACGAGCGGAGCACACCAAGGAGTAGGTTCGTCCACCTTTTTTATTACATTTAATTTGACCATTTCATCAAGTTTCTTTCTTAGGGTTTCTTTTAGCGCAATTGGAACGCGTCTAGCCGTGAAAACTTGAAATGGTTTCGCGTCGCGTTTAATCTTAATCTCGTATTCAAATTTCTTAAAACACCCCAGTCCATTAAAAAGCATTGGATATTCCTTGTGAATGTCTACACTAGAGCGTTTTAAGTCGTTTGTTTTAATATTTGTATTGTGTAGCTCACTTTTTGATATTAACCGCAATTTGGCGCTAGAGCTCAAGCTTAGTAGCGGTTTCCTCAACCCGTCAATAACATATACCTCATTTGTTATTTCGGTACCATTAAATTTGAGGTTAGCCTCAAATTTTCCGACGACGTTTAATTTTCGACCGTCCGGACCCGTAATTATTCTATTCGCTCTGTTTAGTTTTGTATTACGGAACTTGTTCTTGAATATTTCGTGTGATATCACGTCGACTGGCGACCCCGTGTCGACCATAAAATTCATTTCAACTTTGTTTATTAGTACGTTCACGTTCCATGACGTGTAACTGTCAACGTTGTTTATCGACAGCATTCCTAAAAAATTCGCGTCCACGGTATGCATTTGATTTACATTTGATTTCCTGTCCTTTGCTAAGCAAACACTTGCGAAGTGATTAAACTTGTTGCATTTATTGCATTTCTTCCCTTTTGCTGGGCAATTAATTTGTTTCACATGCACTGTGTGAGAGCCACACCACATGCACCTGTTATTGCTTTGCGATTGTTTTTTTGTTTTCGGTGCTATTTCTTTGTTTAACACTTTTGTAACCGACGAGGCCGTGGTGAGTTTGTGTATAGAAGAAGTCAGTTCAATTTGTTGTTTTCTAACAGCCTGGTGCTGTCTCACCTCCGCGACTGCTTTTTCTAAGGTCAAATCGGTCACCAGTTGTAGTTTCTCCGACAGCTTTCGATCCCGCACGCCAACCACAATTTTGTCGCGGATCATCTCTTCTCTGAGTGTACCATAGTTGCAATTTTCAGACAATAGATATAAGTCCGTTATAAAATCTTCGATGAGTTCACCTTCAAGTTGGTTGCGAAGGTTAAATTTCGCCCTCTCATACATAACATTTGTCTTAAGCACAAAATGGTTTGTGAAAGCGTTCACCAAGTTAGCGTACAGCCTATTATCTTGGGCTGACAAAGTAAATGACAGAAATATATTGTCTGCCTAATCTCCCATCAGGTAGACGAGCGTGTTGATTTGTTCATCCTATGAAGATTTATCCAATTTCGACGCGATTCGGAATCTTTCGAATCGCCGGAGCCATCTTGGCCACTCTCCGGGATTGCTAAACGTAAAGGCATCAGGCGACCATACCGTAAAGCTGCTTTTGCTAATCTTAACCGGGCCGTTTTCCGCGTTTTCTGTGGGCATTGCTAAATGCGCTATTATGTTTTAGTAGTCGTTTATTGCGTAACTGCTTCGATCAGCGTAGGGCACTTGGACCGCTGCCACCATGTAACGTTTGCGAATAAAACAACCGACGTTCTTGAGCTCTATTTCAAGACTAACTTTATTAGGTTAAAGCATGTACTGACTACCGTAGATAATAAGTACATGAAATATGCAAAACAGTAATAAAGCATGCAAGTAATACATAAGAGAGAATATTATGTGTATGTATGTACACATAAAGATATATAGGAGAGCATATTCCACACCGACATCGGTGTTATTTATCTACGTATGTCTGTATATACCCTGCAGGAAATGTAACTAACTATAAGCTAACTTTAGGTAGATTAGGAAGGAGCTAAAAGTCACTTCTTATCTGTATATTTTATTTGGCGAAAGCTAACTATATTTCTATGGCGATGGCCGCGAAATAGTCAAGGGTGGTTACCTCTGCATGATGTAGTCAAAGGTGGCTACCTCTGCATTTGATGTAACTAACTTGTAACTAACTACTTTTGGACATAAAATATCAATAGGAAAAACAAAATATATTTTATTTTATTTTTTATTTAATTATTTTTATTTACTTAATTTGTTTTATTTCATTTCATATTTGTTTACATATTCTGCTGTAGGTGGTCCCATATTCGAACTCCGTCAAACATAACTTCAAAATGATAATATGAAATTTCGATCATCGTTTTATTTGTCCTCAATTCGAAAAAGTATTTGCGAAGTGCAGGATATTTAAATAGAAACGCCTTTAAAGAAAAAAATCTCCTTCATTACCTCTGTATTACTTCTCAACTAGTTTTAAGTTAGCTTTTTTTAGCCAACTACAAGTTATATATTTTACAGAAATCCTGCAAAAAAGCTAACTACAAGTGGGTTATTTTTTATCAATTGATAATTTTTTTGTGCAGGGTACCGTATGCTCAGTATTAAATAAAGATCAGTCTTCTCTCAACTGTCGTCTTGACTGCTTAACCCATAACATGGTGTCAGAAACGGCGGAAAAGTGCATACAAAATTAAAAAAATAATTTTTGATCAAGACAAATTCACACGTATTTAAAATAATGGTGGAAAACGAACAAATAAGAGAGTGGGAGATAAATGCCAACAGCGGAAACTTCGTAAGACCACCAAAACCACTTCAAATCACTGGCAATAATGTATCCACCACGTGAAAAGAGTGGCTCCGACAATATATCGATGGCTGAGTGGAAGATCGACCTATCTCGGCAGCCAGTTCGAAAACATTCTAGCTCAAAAAACTTTTCAAGAACGCCCTATTTCAGAATTCGTTTCAAAAACGCCCTATCTCAGCTGCCGATTCAAAAACGCCCTATATCAGCATATTTTCAATACATTTTGAAGTGAGATAGGGCGTTTTTGAACCGAATTTTGAGATAGGGTGTTTTTCAATAAAATTCTGAAATAGGGCGTTCTTGAAAAGTTTTTTGAGATAGAGCGTTTTCGAACTGGCAGCCGACATAGGTCGATCTTCCACTCAGCCATCGATATATGGTTTGCAACGGCGGCACAGTTGGAGAAGCATTGCAGCATTGAAGCAGAATGTCCAGCATTGGAGGCGATGCAATTAATATATTCAACTCATTCTCACTTAAGAGTAAGCAGCAGAGCTGTGTAAGTGTGAAATCATTTTCAATTTTAAATCAACAATTTTTTTCTATCCAGTTTTCATTACTTATTCTTCGCTTAGGATTGAGGTTTAAAATTTTTGAATTTTCCATTCTCTCAAAGCAGTTATGAATTCACACATCAACATATTCATAGCAAGATTGAAAAAACCAATGCCCAATCAAAAAAAGGTTTAACACTGAATGAGTATTGAAAAGGCTGCAATCTTTTATGTGTGTGCATTCTTTAACTCAGTACCAATCATTAGTTCAAAGACACCCTGGTAAATAACTTTTTGATAAAAAGGAAGATTTTTGACAATTGCTCAATTGTAAAAATTCAAACCGGCGTTACCCAATTTAAGTTTTTTGGTAGAGGGGATTTTATATCATATGTTTGGGATTATATATAAAACAGTTGTATTAACATTTACGTTTTAAATATAATTCATGTTTTATCTTGAAAATGTTTAAAATTTACATTAAATTAGATAACTACTTGGCATAAGCTTTACATTTAGGTTGATAAAATTTTAGTGAAAATATTTTAAAAATCTTAGTGTCTTTAATAAAAAAATAGCTCATCATAAAAATTGTATCGCCGTTCGGCGTCGGCGTAAGTTTGTAGGTCCCTCCCATTTGTGTGACAGCAAAGGCGCACGCTACAAATCGGAGGAGAAGCTCGGCCAAAACTTAGCAAAAGTGTCAAGGCCAAAATATGATTATTATAAATAAATTTAGTTTCAAACAGGTCGCAACCCTCTTCAAACACCTCAAAAGTATTCCCAATATTATTTAGTTGTGAACCCGCATGAGTCCGAAATTACCATTTTTTACCAGAATTTCCAGATTTTACCGGAAATCGTACTTGGTTTTCTGGCAACTGAGAGGACAAATAAGAGAGTAAGTAAGGTCATCTCTTTGTCAGAAGCTACCTGGTGGTAAATTCTGGTAAATGTGTCAAAAGATCCGATGTAGTGTATTTGACAACCAAATTGTAAACAAAAGAGAAGTGCACTCTGCTAATGCATGTTGAAAAGTAAATAATTCCTTGCTTGAGTGGATGCTAATGAGTTTTGGTTAAATTACAAAACGCTTAAAAAGGTATTAGCCGTCATTTTACGTTTAAAAACTTTAAAACTTTAACACATTACCACCCTATACTCTATATATGATTGACGATTGAACTAAATCGTTGTTTATTTGGGTAAGATTAAAATATATTTTACTATTCAATATTGGAGTTGGTGTGAAACAAAAATTAATAATTTATTGTTATGTATGCAAATGAGAACTACAATTCTGAGCTTATTGAGCATCTCTTAGTCAAAAACAAAGGCAATTTTGCTTGATCAAGTTTCGAATCTAAGAAGAAAATGTTTTTAACAAACAAAAGGTTAATAATAAAATTTGAAGGATTTAAGATATTGCGTATGGTAGCATGAAACGTCACAATCTTCTTAATTGTCAGGCTGTTGATATGGCTACGAAAAAGTGACAATGGAAACACATAGCTGAAGATTTCATACTTACAGTGGGATAAACTTCAAACCTCTAATATAAATTAGTTAAATTTAGTTATTATTTTTTTTTTACCAATTTTAAGTTTTCGTTTGGAACAATTTTCATGAACTTATCTATTAGGAGATCTCTTTGGAAAATTACCGTACATCCGATATCTATTGAAATTTTGACATCCTCACTTTTTGGAAAAAGAAGTTCAAGATACAAGTTTATGTGCAAAAAATAAATTAAACAATAAAAGTCTCCTTATATTTATGGAACTTATAATAGAAAAATTTTTATTTCATTACCCAGACTTTATGAATAGCCTACTCTATAAGTAATAGTAGAAATTCCGAATTAGTAAGTTCAGTCAACACGTCATTCAAAAGTTTTGAACAAAATCACTTTTCTCTTTTGTGAAAATTTGGGACTATCTTATGCGAGTATTGTCGACAAAATGTTAGTCTATGAATGACTAAAAATTAACGAATAAATGGTTAATCGCGATTAATGATTAAAATTAATTAAGCGATCGCTGTGGTGTAGTGGTTAGAAGTGCGCACTACCATTCCGCAGAGTAAGCGTCCGAGCCCAGTTCCGGCCAACAAAAAAAAGAAAATGTTTTTTGTAATAGTGGTCGGCCCCCGGCAGGAGTCGGCGTAAAACTGTAGGTCCCTCCCCTTTGTGCGACAACATCAAGGCGCATGCCACAATCGGAGGAGTAGCTCGGCCAAACACTAACATATGTCGATGGTCCTCTGCAATACCGGCACGATTCAAAATTTCAGGTTTAGAAAAATACATAACTTGAAAGCTTACAGTATGACTGCATATAATCCGGGATAATTACGTTCCAAGACATATTATTGCTAAATTACGAAACAAAAAATCTTTAATTGGCTCTACTGAAATATATGAAATTTTTAGTTGTGTCGATATGTAAGCGCCTTTCTATTATTATTAGTAATCATCAATACAATTTCAAATTACATAAACCCAGTCACAGCCCTTTTTTGTATTCGACGCTTCCAGAAATCACATAATACATAAAATAAATAAAAGCTGTTTTGATTAATATTACATAAACTGGAAACTTTTAAAAATAAGTGCGCTTGAGTACATAGATTAGAACCCATTTAATTCCTAAAATGTCTGTTTGCAACACATAACAATAAAAATGCACATCAAATTGCTAAGAATGATGAAGGAAATCGATTCAGACATGCCTGTTTAACTGGCCGTGCGTGCTCAAAACAAACACATGTTAATTAAGGAGCTATTCAAGTATTATGTAACCACCAGTGGAAAGCGGGGGTCTTGGTTTGCTTATTTTTAATAACAACGGGCAACATTTCTTCAAATAAGTAAAACATTAATTACACACGCACAAATTTTGCCTGCAATTTCGATCACAATTGAACACTGCACTTCACTCTCGTTTCGAATTTTTGAAAGCGTTTTTTAAGCTATTTATGGGTTTAACACTTCTTGTGGGCACTTGATATTGAAAAAAAATATGCGCAATTCGATCCCTAACAATATTTTTTTGTAAAGAACGCCCGTTTGCTTTAAATTTGTAAAAATACAATTATTTTTTTATTTTGTTTACATCTGTCATTTGTTACAAATGAAGAAAAGTCCAAGAGTTGCCAAGTATAAATATCTTTATATCTATTTATTAAAATAATAATTTACAATAATAATTTATTTAATTAATACTTTATTAAAATACAAATTTGAAGTGCAAATACATTTGTAAAACTGTTTATCACAAAATGTTATTAATTGTTTGCAAGCATACTATAGTTTTCATGCATTTTGAGAATAAATAATCTAATATGTGTACATATATATCGTCGTTTAAAGTACAAAACCGCGTATCGTCATTCTGCAAAACCGTGTGACTGACATTGGCTGCCAAAAATTGGATTGGATGTACTTACGACGGCCGCCGTAGCAGAGTGATTACATGTGCGTACTTCCACTCCATAGGACCATGGTTAAATACCTGGTCAGATCATAACCCAAAATAGCAGTCGTCCTTCGGCACGCAATGGCAAACCTTCGAGTATATTTCTGCCTTGAAAACTCTTCTTATAAAATCAGAACGCCTCAAGTTTGAGCAGAAGTTCGGTCGGCCAAACACTTAGAAAAATATTTTAGCACCAAATATTTATTTGTTTACTTATTTTAAGGGAGATGGCAATCTTCTGGTTTCACATTTTGAGTACAAAAATTTCAACCCTGATACAACAAATAGTATTAGTACTGAATGATAATGACAGATTGCACTCCCATAAACGTCCAATCATACATGATTGAGTTTTTTTTTTGCATTCACATTCTCTATGTGAATGGGTGTCAACCATTCCATAACACACTACATATTTTGTGTTTACAATTTGTAACCAATCTCAAGAGTGGTTGTTAAATTTTTTAAATCAAACAATCACATTTTTGAAACGAAAAAAATGAGAATGCACACTCAATTGATTCAATCATTACACAGCGCTGGTGAGCAGGCAAAAAATGTGAATACAATTCAAGCCAAATTCGACGAATATTTCACTCCGAAAATAAGCGTAACATTTGAACGATATACATATATTTAATACCATTTCACAAAGCGAAAACGAACCATTTGAAGAATTTTTCACAAAAATAAAGAACCAAGCGAAAAAATGCGCTTTCGGTACTCTGGAAGATTTCCTCGTGCGCGACAAAATCGTCGTGGGCATAAAAAACGACATAATCCGAGAAAAACTTCTAGCAGAGGACGACGTCACTTTGCAGAACGCCATCAAAATATGCATAGCAAGGGAAATGGCATCGCAACAAATTCGAGAGCTACATAAAACAGAAGACACAAAAGTCGAAGCTATAAAAAAATACAACTCCCGCCAAAGCGAATACGGCAAAAACAATACATACTCTAGAAACAACCAATCTAAGTACAACTGCGTGTGTTGCGGCGAAACACATCAAAGAGGAGAATGCAAAGCTTATAACGTAAAATGCGAAAATTGCGGAAAAAAGGGACACTTCTCCCAATTATGTTTTCGCCGCAATAGCATAAAACTACGGCGAGAGAAAAGTGTACACTTTATGCAAAGAAGACAATAGCAGCGAGTACGATAGGGATTTTGTAGTATTCACAATAGATAAACACTCAACAAACAAAGACAATGCACTTAACTGGTACGAGCAAAGATTAGTAAACGGAAAGGTAATTAAATTCAAACTAGATTCAGCTGCTCAATGTAATGTACTTTCGATCGGTCTTTTAAATAGGAATACGACTAAAAATATACACCCATTAAACCAGAAATTGATAGCATTCGGTGGAACGAAGTTAAACGTTCGTGGTGAAATCTCGTTATCATGCGTTGTCAGAGAAAAGGTGAAAACATTAAAATTTCTTATTGTGTATGACTTTGCTGGTTGCGAACCGATATTAGGCAAAGAAGATTGCGAAAAATTGTTTTTGCTAGCAAGAATAAACGAACTTAAAATAGATAAGTCAATCTTCCGAGGCCGCGGCAAATTAGAAAATTTTGTTTACGACATAGACTTGGTCGATAACCCGAAATTCGAGCAATATGCGGCAAGAAAAATTCCACACGCAATAAAAGAAAATGTTAAAAAAGGAATCGGCAAAATGGTAAACCTAGGCGTGCTCAAGAAAACCGAGGGAGCTACCCGGCTGTGTCACCGATGGTCGTGGTAAGACAAAAAGGTAACATAAAAGTATGTATAGATCCGACAGATGTTAATAAGAACATAAAAAGACGGTATCATCCATTAAATACAATTGAAGAAATCACCGCTCTAATAAAAGATTCAGATTGTAGAAATGGATTTTGGCAAATACCGGTCTCGGAGCGCACTAAACCATACAATGGCAACACCATGGGGTAGATACTCATTCCAGCGGTTACCCTTCGGATTGGCTTCAGCCCCCGAAGTATATCAATCTTTAATGTCGAATCTTCTAGAAAAGTGTGAAAACACATAGGTTTCAATGGATGACATCCTAATTTATGCCAAATCGAAGAACGAACTTCAAAAGCACACGAAACAGGTACTCGATACATTGCCGAATTCTGGCCTTAAATTAAACAAAGAAAAATGTATATTTAACGTCAATAGTGTACAATTTTTAGGGTCTATTCTTACCAGCTCGGGTGTTTCACCTGACCCCGAAAAAACAAAAGCAATAGAAAATCTGGAAAGACCCAACAACCAAAAGCAGCTGCAAAGGATAATCGGAATGGCCACATATTTAGGAAAATTTAACCAAAATCTCTCGAAAATAACCTCACCTTTTCGTAAGTTACTTCAAAAAAACGTAGTTTGGTGTTGGACACCGGAGCACGAAAACGTATTTATTAAATTAAAGAAATCGATAGTCACAACCGCCTTGCTCAAATTCTATGACCCAAATCAAAATGTGACACTTCAAGTAGACGCCAGTAAATCTTGTGTAGGCGCCGCACTACTTCAAAACGGTCAACCAATAGCCTCAAAAGCATTAACTGCAACACAAGAAAAATATGCTCAGATAGAAAAAGAGGCAACTGCTAATCGATTTGCATGTGAAAAATTTCACCAGTATATATACGAAAAAACAATTAACCATAGAGACAGATCACAAACCGCTAGAAACGATATTCAAAAAACCCATACAGTCGGCATCTCTTCGGCACGTTATCCCATATGTCCCAAAAGTCATATACAGGAAGGGCACCGAAATAAAACTAGCGGATGCACTTAGCAGATATTGCAAGAATACTGTGAATAGCGAACCGGAAGATGATATTTAAGTGTTAGCCATTTCCCAAGTAAAAAGAACAACAGCAACAAAGATAATTGCTGAAACTTCTAAAGACAAAGAGCTACAGTCTTTAATTTACCACATAACCAATGGTTGGCCATCGCCAATTAAAGACGTAAATCAACTTGCGCGACCCTACTGGAACTTCCGCGAGGAGCTAACCGTGACGGACGAAATTATTCAAGAAGGAACAAAAATAGTTATACCGAAATCAATGCATAAAGAAATTATAAGAAAGATTCACGAGGGCCATTTAGGCATACAACGCTGCTTGAATCGTTGTCGCACAGCCGTATTCTGGATAGGTATGCAAAAAGACATACAAGATTAAATAGAATATTGCAGCATTTGTCAATCACATCAGCGGTCTAAACCAAAAGAGCCTTTGCTGGAAAAGAAAATCCCAACACTTCCATGGGAGATCGTTGCGACTGACCTCTTCACATTTCAAGATAACAGTAGATAGCTACTCCGGTTTTCTAGATTTCGCCAAATTAAATCAATCAACATCAACAGAAGTAATCTATATGCTAAAAAATTGGTTTGCAACACTTGGAATACCCGCAATGCTAGAATCAGATAGTGGTCCCCAGTTTTCCTCGCGGCAATTCGCTGAATTCGTTAAGTTATGGGAGATCGAACATCAAACATCCAGCCCACATTATCCTCGTTCGAATGGCTTGGCGGAACGCTATGTACAAGTTGCAAAAAACATGTTAAAAAATACTTCAAGGATAAATCCGACATACGGCTAGCGCTATTAAACTACAGAAACACTCCACGCAATGAAAGCCTGCTCTCCCCTAATCAACGATTAATGAGCAGAAAAACAAGGTCAAAATTACCCACCACAAGCGAAGCTTTAAAACCAGCAATAGTAGCCGATGTTCATCAATCGCTCAAAAAACTACGCGGTGATCGCAGCGCAGCGCAGCGCAGGAATACAAAGGGGTCATAGAGACTGGATAACGGGTACAGTTGAAAAGGCACATAGTGCTCCACAGTACTAATGATCAGGACAGACGATGGCAAACTTCTAAGGCGCAACACTATTCACATTCATCTGACAAAATCTACAATTCAAACGGAGCGAACAGTAGTGATAAATCCCGGATCTGCTTCAAACCTCAACATGGACAGTTCTTCGTCGTCACAGCAGACCAAAGCATCACCGATAGCAGCACCATCCGTTGCAACAAACGTGGCAACTGAATCACCCCTAGCAACAGCGCCACCCGTATCAACCGGCAAACAAGGCGAATCCGAAAACACGGCGCAAACTTCCAGATATGGGCGGCCTATTAAGCAAACACAATTTTCCAAACCGTAGTCACTAATGAATACAAACACTCCATACATATACGTATATATATGTAACAAAACACTAACTTGAATTAAATTAGAAAAGTAATATACTAACCTAACATACGCGCGCATTTATGTATAGCCTAACGCCATTGGCAATTGAAATCCAGAGGATGTTAATTTTAACTTCACTACTTTTTCTCTCTGTCTACAAATTTTTCATTGGATTTTTAGTTTATTTCACACATATTGTAAAAAAAGAGGAAGATGTTATGTATCTACGTATGTATGTATATACCGTATGCTCAGTATTAAATAAAGGTCAGTCTTCTCTCAACTGTCGTCTTGACTGCTTTACACATACCAATCGGCAATGCTCGGACTTCTCATATTCGAGTGAGAGGAAATTTCTTTGCTTTTTTCGATCGCGAATGAAAATCAGCGGAAATTTTTTTGTCGATCGCATTCTGAATGTGAGAGGTAATAAATTTGTTTGCATTTTTCACTCACAATAAAAGAATGCAAAAATATATTTGGAATATAATCGATCGCGATAAATCTCCTAAAAGAATGAAAACGAATAATCATAAATGAGAATTTCCGAACCCTGGTCAAAATCGACGCACCGACGATAGAAACTTATAGGGAAACATTAATTGTACCCGGGAACCAAAGTGAAGAGCCTCTCGATATCGTAAAATCGATGTTAAACAGGAAAATTATGTATCGTGGCGGCAGGCAGCACACACCGCCTACAAAGTCTTTGAAAATTATGAGGGCAGCAGCAAACATTATCAGGCTGTTGCAATCATTAGAAATAAAGTGAAAGGCCCGGCCGTCATGGTTTTGGCTTCATTTCCCATTGTTTTAAACTTCAACCGCCTTGACTGTAGCTATTCTGACAAACGATCGATTTACCTGATAGAGCGGGAGATGTCAACTCTCCTCCAGGGAAGTTTAACACTACTTTAATGGTGACAGGTAATAAGGTCAATGGAAATAAAGTCAATTGACTTTATTTCGCACCAGGGGGGGTGGCATTATTACCTTTTCAAAAGCGAAATAAAGTCAACAAAAATTTGGAAATAAAGTCATTGACGCTATTTCCTCATTCAAATGGAAATAGCGTCAACAATGCTTAAAGTATGTC
>NW_016166968.1:735-1235 GCF_001687245.7 Rhagoletis zephyria | reverse complement strand
GACGAGCCGAATCTGGGCCAATTGCTCATCTTCATTGCCTTCGCAAGTTCCCAAGCTTGCGGTGACATGCTTGTCGCTGTTTGCAGCAGCCGGCGTTTGAAGACGACTATCCCGGCTGCCGGGAGTTGCCGTTTGGCAAGGTGTAGCCTTCTGCGCCACGCCGGCGGCTTTCTCCGTGCTCGTGGTGCCGGAATTTGCCTGCAGAGGAGTTTGTGGCGGGGAGCGCACGACTCTACTGCTCTTCCTGAATGCGCTGCATTCTTCCTCCGTATCATCGACGTTCGTTTCGTTTATTGGTTTTGTTTTAATCATTTTCAGTCAATTGGGTCTCCGCTTCAAGCCGCTATCTCCACACGTAGCACAGTCGCTTTTAAGTGTCCCGAAGTTCCCTTCTCTCAAAGGAGCAGGCCATCGCGAGGGTTGACACAAGTCCTTATGGGATATTGTGTTCAGAGCCAAGGCAGCGCAAAACCAGGAGTAAATCTCTTTTGGACCTGTGC
>NW_016166968.1:0-725 GCF_001687245.7 Rhagoletis zephyria | reverse complement strand
TTTTTTTTTCGTAGGAGAGGGAAATGCTTTATGCACTGGCCGGGGGCGCTAGTCTCTATACTACCTTCCCCGAGTGTGGGACTCCCACCGAAGCGTGTTGGGCTACCCACTAAAACCCAAACTCCCACCGCCCGCGCAAGAATCCCGCATCTGGCACCGCAATTCTGCATGTCTTCAGATGCAGGAGCGCGCTGTTAGAGCCTTGGGGCTGCTCTTTTGTAGGGGCGTTTCATTCGGGTGTCCTCAGTAGACAACCGTCCTCTCGTTTGCAGCGGGATACGAATTTCACGTATATCGCAACTGCTTCCCACTTTTCTGCGCTGGAGATCATTACCCCGACTATGTTGTTCGGAGTTATGTCTCCGCCTCTTTCTTCCAACATTCTGCGCGAAATCAAGAAGTGTTCGCAGGTGAAGAATGTGTGGTACACGTTATCTTCGACGTTTCCACAGTAGTGACAGAACGGTGAGTCCACCCTTCCCATTCTATGAAGATATTCTCGGAAGTAACCATGACCGGTGAGGAATTGCGTCAGGTAGAAATCGACTTCCCCATGTGGTCTGTTCAGCCATGTTTGAAGGTCGGCTCACAGGAAGTGCGTCCATCGACCTTTTGCGCTCGCGTTCCAGTTTTGTTGCCACTGCTGGATCAGTTGCTCGCGCGCCCTTGACGCGAGAGCTGCTCGACCTATCTCGGCACTGAGACTGTAAATCTCTTTTCGCTCG
>NW_016166966.1:694-22658 GCF_001687245.7 Rhagoletis zephyria | reverse complement strand
TCACGTGCTCATTTCATTTGCATCTCAGCTACTCGAAAACAAAAAAAAACAAAAAAAAAATAAAACACAAAAATTTCATTTACAGCGGAACGGATAATTTCGCGCTTCACTTGCTCGCTTCTTTCCTGCTGCATGAACAAGTATCTATGTATGTATGCATTAAAAAATTAAGTTATATTTTGTTGGAAGCACTTAATAGCTAGCAGTGCATGTTTTTCTTTTCTTTTTCTTTTTTAATGTTACGATGATATGTGATACCTTCTGCGCTTTCATTAACACTTTACTTCATTTAATTTATTTTGTTTTTTTTTATATTGCATTTTGCCCGTTTTTGCTATTACTATTTATAAAACACTTCACTCAGCTGCTTGCCTTCATTTGAAGCGTGTCTTTTTTATTTTGATTGATTGGCTTCTGTATTTATCACAATCAGCTGTTAATCTGTAAAGATAAAAGATAAAATACCGTTTTAACAATTTTGTTTATGTAGCAACAAACAACTTGTCTTAAATATTGTAATTTAATATGATGTGTACTCGAGTTAACTTATTATATGTAAGTATTTGTTTTGATAGGTGAAAAACTTAAGAAAATTATAACTGAATATTTTTCACAACATTTTCGTTTTATTATAACAATTTAGTTAACTTATTTATTATTCTTTTATAAGTTATTATACTCTGTCAAACCTATTTTTGAATAGTTCTTAATTATACTATTTGCCAAAATTTTTCGCTTGATATCTTAGCTTAGGAGGGCGCATGAAAAGTTCCATACTTTCACTCATGGACAGAACTTCCCCGATGTGAGTGCCCAACGTGAGTGACCGCCGAAAGGCAGCGCATCCCCCTAACCGGACTTCCATTAGCAAAAAAAAAAAAACAATAGTCAAGGCATTAATCGGCTGAATCACTGCCATCGGAAATGAGATGAAGATGCAACAGTTCTATCTACGATATCTATCTGTTTCCACTGCAGACTCACCAGATGCACGGAAAGTGATCCATTGGTTTCTCCTCATGCTCATCAAGAAAGCTCCTGCAGAGCTTATTGTTTGTTATACGCCATCGTTAATCGTCAATCGCGATTAACATTTAAATCGTTAATTTTTAATCCTTAATCAGCTTAACATTTTGCCAACACTGGTTGTACTCATTTAGCTGCCTCATAACTACGAGTATGATCGTCATATGATTGTTGTACCGAGTAGTCTGCCTAGTTTATGCATGTATCGGAGCCATACCAGGTCATCTCATCACCCAACAAAACATAACGTTGAGATAACGTTGACAGTGTTAAACAAATAGGCACGTCATTTCTGTACAAACTCGGCTTACATTATTTTGGAACCTATTGCTTTCATAGACATTTGACTATCGCAAAATACAGGGACTTTTTTGAGTACAACCATACTATTAGGTAGAAGACTAGCTGCTTTCTCTATTGCATACATTTCAACTGCTCCAAGCAGATGAAAAGGCTGACTGACCAGCAGGTCTTCTTAGTAGGAACCGAAACTGTTCCTTGTTGTTGTTCTTTGAACAATTAGTGTAGATGGTTTTAACACCATTTCCTGTTGATAGGCCTTCACATAGATAAAAAAGATCGATATACTCACGCAACTAGGGGGCAAATATATTAATTGATATGCCATGACATACATACATATAAATACGCTTCGGAAAAATTTCTTATCAAAAAGGGAAAAAAGAAACTTAGAAAATGCTTCTAAACGATAACTACACCGGCACACAAAAAAAATGGTATGTGCTTTCACCATTTCCACCTACTGACATGTATTTTGACCCACTAAATCCGAATATGAAAAAAATGGAAAAAAAATTCCCAATTTTCGTAATTTATTTAAAATTTTGAGGGTGTATGAGCCAAACAGACCTCAGATTCGGCCTCTCTCTTTTCGACTACAGGGAAGTTTCTTGAAAATAACTCCATATATATATTAGGTATTACTACAACAAAAACTCGAAACTTGAAAGATTGAAATTTTGGACTCTCCAATTACACTTTTTATTATGAATCAAGCTTAAAGATGCTTAAAGGACTTACCGTTGATTAATGGCGATTTTTTTCCCGCGTATGCACATTTTTTTTTCTAAAAAAAAAATATAATGATAATTGCCAAAAATGTATGCTAAGTGCCAGCATCTTTAAAATACACCTTATACTAAATTTTTTTTTTTAACATCCATATTTTTAATAAATATGTGTGAGTAAGCTTTATTAGGCTAGTGTATGTATAGATAATACACTTTTTTAAAATAGCGGTTAAGTTTAAAGTAAAACATAAAAAAATCATAAAAATCAAATTTGTTTTATTTGAGAAAATTGGACTATTTTTATTTTTTCAAAGTAATTACAGATGGTTAGCTACCCATCCGATATGGCGTACTCGCAAGCCTTGTAAACTATGATTGGTGCCATACTATAATGCCAGAGCAATTAATATAATAGTAGGTATCTATTTAATTTTAGTTTTTCGCCATAACCATAAGCAGCTCTGAAATATTTAGCTACATTATGGCTAAGGCCTCTCTAATTTGGTCTTAAATCTGGAGATTTCAGCCGTTACGAACAATGTAGACTTTGAAACTTACATATATACAATAAATGTTTGTGATTTTAGTGCTCACCTGATCGCAGTGTTTTTTTTTTTTATAACAATCAAGTAAAAGGCGTTATTTGAAAAAAATATATTTCTTACGATTTTTTCCTCTTATGTACAATCCTAAATGGTGTGACCATTAAAACACCGCCTTCTTTATTTCACGTGCATTTTTACACTACTCTATTGTACATAAGTACGGTATCAGTCATATCTATAGAACGCCATTTCAAAGTGAAGTTGCTTGCAACTTATTTTTATTTACTTATTTTTAAGTATTTTCAGTTAAAATGCAGTTAATTCTCTTACAAAACCCTTATAAACCCAAATTTAAAACTTTGTTGAAAACTACAAAAGGCAACAAATTTTCACCTAAATTTAAATTTTTTCTCTCAGAAGTGTTAGTTTTATAGCCCATTAAGTTCATTATGATAACGTGCAAGTTTCAAGTGGCTTAAAATTGACGTTAATTTAAATTTTTTCTATCGCATTTGCTTCCATATAACGAAAACCGCAACACCTTCGGCACAAAAAATTCTAAAAAAACTAACGGTAATTTTTAGCCACTTGAAATTTGTACATTATCAGAATAAAATTTAATTGACAAAATAAAGTGATGTACTCAAAAAAATTCTAACACTTCTGAAAAAAAGTTTGTGTTTTTAAATTTTTTATTTTTAGTTTTCTAAAAAGTTTTAAACTAGGATTTATATGGGTTTTGTTACAGAATGAACTGTATTTTAATTGAAAATTCGTAAAAATAAATAAATAAAAATAAGTGGCTAACAATATCACTTTCAAATGGCGCGCTATAGATATGACCGATGCTGTATATTGCCTTCGAGTTTCTTAGCCTTTTAGCTCAAATTTCCATAGCACCTGCCAAAATACATAAATCAACACAGTCATAATCTCAATCAATCTCTCATATCCGCAATGACAATTATGAGCAACAATATTTTTTACTGTCTTAAAAGTAGTACAAAATGGTATTAAATAGCTACACGCTGAAGTATGACATTGTCTGAGCACTGTTCAAACGCCCACTCAATATTCATTCATTAGAGATCTCAATGAAAAAAATTCAATTGGACTACAAATAAATACAACAAATATTTCAGGTGTTTAAACTGCTAGCCTTCGCTTTTTATTTTGTCACAAGTTCGTGTTATGTTAGTTAATAAAGAAGTGTGTATTGTATGTAGTAGTTTGGCTACATATTTATTTAGTGTACTTACTGTTGTACAACAAAATTGTTGACAGTCTGGCGGTGGCGGTGACATCGATTCAAGTAATTGTTTTCCGCACCCATTGACGGCTAAGTGCGATTTTTGTTCTGCACTCTAAAAAAAAATGGTCGGCAAATCCGAAAATGCAAATATGTAAGAACACATAGTACATACATATGTACATATTTGTAACTGTAATTGAAAATTCTTTTGATGGACCTTAAACGTAAGTATCTCTTTGCTATGGACAGTGTGTCGTGTGGAACAAGCTTGGTGTACTAAATTCATTTCCGGGTTTCTAGAAAAAGGTAAATTTTTAAACATTAACACCCACATAAACATAAGGGATATCCCAAAAGCCCTGCCTGAAGTCTTTTTGTGCGTCCTTCATTCAAATGTGTGGTGCGACAGTGTTTAGAAATAAATTAATATTCTTACTGAAACTCAAGAATTTTTTTTTGATTGCCAATACTTAAAAAAAAATGACTGAGGGATGTCAAAAATTAAGCCAATGCGTTATTGCCTCGCGGTTTTTTTGTTAATAATTTCATAAGTGTTTACTAAAACCATAGTTTCTTTTATATCTAATCAAGTATTGCAATTTTTGGGTTATGATTGTTTAATACTTTTTTCTTTGTTTCGAAAATCAGTCAAATTTTATGCCCATAAACATTAAGTTGCTCTTTGTAACTTTGTGTATTAATCACATTGAATTTTCAATAAAATTTAAGCCACAGAATTTTTTTGGTTTTTATGACACCAAGCTTCTCACGGCTCTTAAGTAGCATTTAAAATTTTGTTATGCAACAATCAAAAATTCATAAACTTTACTCATAAAGTTCAACACAATTAAAAGAGGTGCATACCGATGTATGTATGTATGTACATATGAACGAGTAGGTATAAAGGCTTAGGTGTGATGCTCGATTCATAATTCATGCACGAGTTTCAGTAGCGCACTAGTAAGGTGATTGATTCGGTTTTTGAAAACCGAGTACAACGAGTTTTTTTTTTTTTGAACATTTTTCGGTGGATGTTTTTAAATCTTGATGTTTTGAATACCGAGTAAACTAGATTTTTGCAATCGAATAAACCGAGGTTTTATTTATATACCAAAATCTAAATATTCTAAATATCGATTTTATTGAAAATGACACTAGAACATTTTTTTTAAATTTTTATCTATAGATATTTATAAACACTGGAAAAATTTTTATTTTAGAAAATATTTAAAACAAGTAATTAAAAAAACATTAGTTGTTAAAAGAAAAGAAAAATTGTTTGTGGAGTTAATCCTTTTCATGTTAATCCATCGGACCATAAATAAGGAGTTTTCAAATACATACAGTGACTCAAAGAAGTGACCACGTGTTGATTCTTTTTAAATATTTGTAATGTTTTTTAAGCTAAATTTTTTTGTTATTTTTCTATAAAAAATACCGTCAAAGCTTTAACCAAAACCAAATTAATCACAGTTTCAAACTGTATACAAAATTTGGGAAAATACAACTATTTTTCATTAAAATGTCAACTTTTTAGTTTGAATCTTTAGAATATTTTTGGGTATGCAGTTATATAGCCCATACAATTTTAGTCAAAAGAAGTGCAAATTTCAACCGGCTAAAAAGTCGCGTTATTTTTGTGCCGTTTTTTTTTTATATATAACAATTGCAATTTGCAAAAACTGGTCTTCCGCATTTTACTTCATAAGAAATTCATGCTTATACATACATATGGAAAAAAGTGCAAAAATCCGTCCCCCAAAAAAAAAAAACATCTCAAAACTCAACGGGATTTTTAGCTCTTGAAACTTGCACTTCATTAGACTAAAATTGTGTGGGCATACTCAAAAATGTTTTAAAGGTTCACATAAAAAAATGGAATATTGATGAAAATTTGTTGAATTTTCTTTATTTTTTTTTATAAAGTTTGAAACTGTGATTTATATGGTTTTGGTTAAAGCTTGAACAATATTTTAAAGAAAAATAACAAACAAAAATTAACTGGAAAAACATTACGAATATTTAAAAAAAAAATGAACACGTGGTCATTAGTTTGAGTTAGTGTATCTGGACATCTGCGCTACGTAGAGGGCTAATTCATCCTTCATATTGCATTGATTGATTTGATTTCTAAATCGGAGCTATACATATTTTTAGCACTCATCCTGCAAATTTGGTCATGATTTCTGACAGCGAGTATTACTACAGAGAAAATATTTAAAATAAAACCGGTTTAACCGTGTTTCTTTAAATTGAAAATGGCGACCTAATTCTAATTATCTTTGTATTTTAATTGCCGTTTTTCGAATAACTAACTCGAAACCCGTCTTTCGATAAAAGCGAATAATCGAACACCCTATTTGCAAGCCAACACTCATGTTCATGCGCATTTGCACATATGTATGTTGTATGGTTACATATACATACATACATACTGTACCTATTCAAAATGAATAGAGCGAAACAGGCCGTATAAGCAAATCGCATTAAAAGTTGGCGTTACTAATCAGATTAGTGATTTTTACATAATAAATAATGACCAAATACGAAGATGGATCAATAAATTTATGAATTTTTGATTTCCCCCCTTTACACCTTAAAGTAATGGCACACCACGGTAATGGCGCTCCGATCAAACCCAAACCCATTAATTCCCCGAAACCGTACGGCATTAGTTATTCCCATATATCAGACTTTTCTGACTCTAAAATGAATTAGAGACCCAAAACTATTCTAGAATAAACAACTGTCGTTCTTGAGTTTTTGTTTCGGATTCTGAGAAATGAAATATGAAAAAACTTCAAATATTTTTCATTAGATAAGCGAGATATTTTTTAACAATTTACTAGTTCTAAACAAAACTTCATTTTAGCATATTAAGACTTACTAAGAACGAAAATTTTTATGAGATCAGAATCCTCTCCAGTAGTGATCTTTCAAATTAGGAGATTAATTGCGAACTTTTTCCCGCGACTCAGACTATGTGTCAAAATTGGTATTAAGCAATAGATTTCTAAGAAAGCTAGTTTTAAGAAGGGCCTTAATCTAAAATGCGAACATCTTTTCTACTGAAAAGTGAAAGGGAGTTGTCATTTTAGCGCCTGCCATTAAAGGTTTATAAAATTTATGTCTGTTTGTTTTTGAATGGCGAACAATCAAACACTCAAGAAAACTTTATTAAATTAGTCGCTTCAAAAATGCACAAAATCAACTTAGTTGTATGCACCACTTTCAACAAATAACACGTTCCCACAAATGCTTAAATACGGTTACATAGTTGCTCTAAATGCATTCACTTGCCACTTGTACACTGGAATTGCAAAGACTTGGCAAAATTTTACCAATTAACAAATTTCGACACACATTTGTTAATCGATTGATTGCACCAAATGCAGCAGAAAACCCAATTGTTGCATGCAACTTAACACCTTTTAAAGCCATTTAACTTAATTAACAATTAGCACGCAACACATATTCTAAAGCCAATACAAACAAACGCGCTCACAATCGTATACAACCAACAAAGAAGCAAACAAAAGCAGAGATACATACATACATACATATATATGTAGGCAATAAAAGCAAAAGTAGCAACAGCTTAGGAATAAGAGTTAGAAACCAGTTGGCCCAGTGGCTTATTGTTTATGTATTACCTACCTACTGCCACAAATTAGATCGATCGAACCGATTTTACACCACATACACGCGTTAATCAATGCAGTTAAGAGTACAAAATTTAAAAAAGCTAATACAAAAAAAGCATTCGAATAGGTACACATTAAACTAAAATAAACTTGCACAAACTGCACTTGTATGTAAACATATACATATTGGACAGTAAGCGTGAATGACAAATTCCAAAACAAATCGAATCTCATTAAATGCGGCGCAGTTAGATACTTCGATTACTACGAATAATATACAATGTAAATATGTATGTAAATACATTAGAGCGTATCACCTGAGTCTAAAGTATTTTTGCTAGGCAATTTGGAAAAAACAAAAATTTTGCCGAAGCTAGGGGTCGCCGTTTTTTACATTTTTCGATTACACCGGAGTTTTTGATTTGAATGAACTTTAGTCAGGCCTTTTCTTTTATCAAATAACGAAATTCTGCCAATGGCAAAAATATATAAAAAATTTTACAAATTACTATTGCAAAATTCTAAATATCACAATTTCCGGGAACTCGCAATTTTGATTCTTGAATATTATAGCTAAAAAATTGTCTTGATTTAAAGATGACATTTAGAGCTATAAGGAAAAAATATAATTAAAAAAATTTTATTAAAGCATTTACAGAATTTTAAATTTAAAAAATCGTAGAAGCAAAAATTTATAAGCATTTTTAAATAAATTTTTGATACAATGAGCCGTAAGCATAGAAACTTAACATTTGCTTTTTCGTAAAATTTCGAAACTTTACTAAAATTTATTTCAGCAAATTTAGTAAAAGGTTTGAAGAAAAAGCATTTGCTTTAGGTTTTATTCATACGGCCCAATACCTCTTAGAATATCCTAAAATTCTCAAGGTTTTTTTCTAAAGATATTAATTCTTAAAAAAAAAAAATATTTTTTGCAAACTCTAAATAAAGCTGCGTTAAGCAATTTTTATTTAATTTGATTTTTTTTTTTTAATTCAGTTTGCAATATTTTTTTTTCAAAGTTCTAAACTCATGCCTTAAAAAAACCTAATTGAAAATTCTAAAATCTTTCAAGATCAGTTAGAGGTATTGTATAAAAACTTGAGCCAAAATTTTCTATAAGTTTTTGCTTTTACCATTTTTTAATTTTTTAATTTCGAAATTTTGTAGATTTTTTAAATTTGCAATTTTTTCAAATACATATATTTTTATACAGCACCAAATATCACCTTTGAAACGAGGCCAGAATAGTTTTTGTAACTACAATAATTTTTAAGATATTCGCTTGCAAAATCTGAAAAACTGTTCGGTTTTTTTTTTTGAAATTTCCTTGCAACAATTCTTCAGATGCGAGGGTGTATGGCGAACATTTTTTCTGGTACGATCTAATGTATATACATACATATGTATGTAAATATACGAACAACAACATGCATTTTAATGGCAAATCAAAGTCTTAGTTTCAGTAATTAAATTTTTTATTTTTATAAAACTCGTTTCACCTCCACTTAGTCCATTTATTCTGTGTGACTCAATTCCAATTTGATTAATGAAAAATATTTATTATTGTCAAAATACATATTCAATTGTTTGCATGTATTAAGATAAGGGCCGGTTACTCAATGTCTGGTTAACACTAACTATAGATTAAACATCGTTATCGACTGCTTGACATACGTTATGGAACCAATCACGTCGATAACGATGACTAACCTGCAGTTAGTGTTAACCAGACATTAAGTGGCAGGCCTTAAGGGCCGTTTTCACCATCTCTGGTTAACACTAATCTCCAGTTAAACATCGTTACCGACGTTACTGACTCCATATATATAACATTGTGTCGATAACGTCGGTAACAATATTTAATTGGAGATTAGTGTTAACAAGAGATTGTGAAAACGGGCCTAAGTAAGTTAATAGTGTTTCGTATGTGTGTACATATACTTGTATATACAAGCGGTGTTGCCATTTTGAAGTTTCTGCTTTGATTTAGCTTCTAATTTGGGTTCAGCTTATAGCTTTCTTCTTAATATTTTTCGCTTATTTTAACCTCTTATATTTCTAAAAATTATTTGCTGCGAATATAAATTGTATAAAGCAGCATAATGCAGTTTATAGTGTTAGGTTTGGAATGAATCAGATATACAAATACAGTCATAATTTCTTACTTCAAATCGTGGGCAATTCTAGTATTTGAACAAATATTGAGAACCATTTGCATCCAGAAAAAGCAAGCACCTTTCAGATGTAAACGACTTTGAAGAACTCAGAAACTCGAAAAAAGTACTTAGTGCGATGATGATGTAAGCAGAAACATCAGAACAGAAAACACAAAAAAACACAAAAATTTTATCCTATCACAGCGTGGCTAAACTGCCAGCAAATTAGTGATTTGGCCACTCTCATCTCCTCCGTTGAATTTCAACACGGCTGGGCCGGGGCTTACACATTTGTTAGTGGGGTGCACCTTGATGTTGTCACATAAGGGGAGCGACCTACAGTCTTACACAGGCTCCGAACGGGGATTTTATTTTGATGAGAAGTTGTTTTTCATGTCAGAAATACACACGGAGGTTTGCCATTGGCTACCGAGGGGCGACCGCTATTAGAAAAAAATTGCTTTGTTTATTTTTTATTTATTCTTTTTTTTTTATGTTGGGTTGAAGGGGGCTTGAATCCAGGCCCTGCGGAATGGTAGCGTGAAATGTCTGCTGAACTGCTCGAGGCACAATGGGGCATCGGGTCAAAAAAGCAAGTAAAAAGTCAAAATTTTTTACATTTGTAACTCACCTCATTTTAACGGTAATATTTACCTAGCCTCCTTTGATTAGTTTTTTTAAACTTTGCTTTTTTCCTCGTTTAGGTTTTTATCTGGAAAAGTTCTGGCCACACTCTTGCAAGTCACCTAAGCGCTGAGTTAAGTTTGGCGGTGACGGCGACAACGTTGAACGGTTGCATTAATTTAAAATAATAGAAAACGATAAAAATAAGAAATCAATAACTTAATAAAAGCTAGTAATAACACAAAAAAAAACAAGCAAAATATTTACACTTACATATTTAAAAAAAAATAATTTTTTTACGAAGTGTTTCGAAAAAGGAATGTTGTTTAACTGGTTTGCTGTGGTAGCGGTCATATATGTGCATATGCGCATACATACACACGTAAACAAATTTTATATTTAATACATACATACATATGCATGTATGTTAGGTCGGGTCAATTTATTCGACTATTTATAAGCGTAAGGCATAGAAGGATTCTTGGCACATAATCCCGGGATTTTCGGGATTTGTAATTTGCACTGACGAAACTCTTTTTCTTGACCGGTATTGGCTATATTTCGTTTTTTATTTAATAATTAATATTTTTTTATGAATGTCTAGCTCATTATATATATAACATCACGCGATAGTAAATTTTCATTATTTATATCAATATATTCGCGGAACCGTGTGCCAAATATAGTAAAACTGCGTCTTTAGTTTTTCACTCTGACGTCAGTAATTCAAAATTGATTTAAAAAATCCAGAGAAACGTGCTTACAAAAAAAGTATGGGCATAAAATTAAAGAGGAAATCCTGTAGAATTTAAACAGATTCAAGTTTTTGGTGCAGAAGGACCGGTAAGTAGTGAAAAAGTCCTTTTAAAATTTTATCCTTGAAATTTCGCAATATTTGTTTTTGAAAAAATGATAGGTTGAGCACTTATATAAACTCGGTAACACCCTCGAATTTCGTCCTTCTAACTTTATCAGCTTAAAAAATTACCTATTCGTCCTTGTGAATCCAAAAAAAATTTTTTTTTTTTAATTCTAAAGAAATTTCCTCTTGTGGGTACCAAATACATTTTTATTCTACATTGCACTGAATTTTTAAATAATTTTTGGAATTCATCATATCTTTGAAATTAAAAAGTCCTTTAAAATAAATCCTGACCTCAGAGAGAAAAATAAAAACGCCGCTTTAAATCAAAAAGTAGGTTTCAAATCCATTTATTTAAATATTATTTATTTTATGGTAGGAGAGCTTTTTAAACAATATAGAAGCAATTTTTTCAATTTAAGTTGTAAAAAATTAATGACTATCCAAATCCCGGGACTAATCCCGGGATCCCGGGATTGTGGTAACGACATCCCGAAAATCGCGGGATCGGAAAAATCTGAAAAATTAACATCCCTAATACACATGTACATACATATGTAGGTATGTACATTAGACTGTATCACCAAAAAAAAAAGGTGCGGTTTTTCCACCAAGATTAAAAAATTTATTATATTTGAAGACATCCACCAAAATATTCCTGAAAAATTTTAAGATTTATTTGAGCTGGACCGATTTGAACATACCTCCAAAAATGGAGTTTTTTATGCATAAAAAAAGTTGACATAACAGTTTAAGCTTAAAAAAATTGCAAAAAATATTTAAAAATCATTTCAATGGAATCTTAGTAATGAGATTTTTGATGCTGTTTTTTAACCCATGTTTTCAACAGCAATATATACCCGTTCCGGAAAGAGTGAGACAGCAGGCTTTGGAACATCAGATGTCGAAATTCCATGGACACTTTTATTCACACACACGAAATAATGGCAATTTTTTTTCTAGACCTTGTTCTTAGATTTATTCATTAAAATAAGCAGAATATGCCTGGTCGTTAAAATTAAGCTTGGGAACCCTGAATAAGCAAAGTAAGCAACTCTAAGCAAAAGCCTAAAATTTTCGGCCCTGCTCATATTCGAAGCATGGGTAAACTTAGAACGCAGTTAATACTGGCGAGAGGTAGGTGGCTATAGACAGGCCCGACTTTTTGGTTATCCTTTCACTATCCACAAATCGGAGTAGAAGCTCAGCCAAACACTAAAATATTGTGTATGCGCCAATCTTTTATTATATTATTTATTATTATTTCTTTACACTTTTCGAGATTTTCTCGGAATTCGGAATGTTTTTGTTACTTTTAGTTGGAACTTTTCACCGCTTAACAAAAATTCTAAGGTTCAGCGGTATATTTACATACAAACATGTTAGTTTAGCTTTTTTATTTACATATGTAGGTATAATGCAGACGTACAAACTACTCGTCCATTTGTATGTTTGTATGTAGCCTCTCCATACCTACTTTCGCACAAAACTAGTTGGCTGCTAAGTATCATCCATTGCCCACATTTTCTAGTCAATATTCAATTTGTCATGAATTTTTATTAGCCAGCTAAAAAAGCTATCATTAGTAGTTTATCACTGTTCTTGCTTGGCAACTTTGCAGGTAGTTTGCCGCCATTTAATTATACGAATTCCGTCTCCGCCTTAAAACCGCTAGTCAATGACTAACAAAAGATCAATAGCATTTATTAATATTTCGTAGATGCGCAATTAATATCTCGCGCTCTTAACGAGCGCTGACGCACATTCAACAGCTTAATGGACTTTCGAGCGCAAGTGCGGCTTGTTGACCTTGCTGTTTGCTGCACAACAAATAACTAAATATAAACGGAAAAATCAAGAAAAACAATTATAAAGTATGTATGTATGTATGTATATGGATTGGCTTGCATTCAAGCAAGTTATGCATTTACAAACAAACAAATAAACTAGTCGCTGTCATGCGCTAAACAAAAATGCTGCTTAAACCACAAATAACAACAAAAGTAGCAGTTATAATCATAAACAAGAGAAATAGTCATTTAAATGTGCACACAAAATCAGCAGAGTTCATCTTGCCACTGAGCACTCAGCTTAACAGCGGAATTCTGGCTAAGATTCGAATTCGAGAATTCGAAAGATCCGAGTTCGAATCCTCGAGCAGCGGAATTCTTTACTCTTTTTTAAATTTATATTTTTTTCTTTTATAATTAAATTTTCTTTTAATTTTTAGATTGTGATACTTTAATATTTTTTAATGTAATATAATTTTTTACTCTTATTTTATAGAATATTCTTTTAATTTCATTTAATTTTTAAAAATATTTTGGCTTTATTTTCATTTTATTATTATGTTTCTTTTTTCAATTTAATTTTCTTTTTTATTAGGTTTTTTTTTAATTTAATTTTTAAAAACCTATTGCTACACCATAATGCTAAGACCTCCTCGTTAGCAGCTCTTTCAATTAGTCTTTCGAAAAAGATGAAAGAGCTTTCGAGGCTTTTGTTTTTCGACATACTGTGGCGAGTTGAAAGACAGTATCAGAATTGCTCTGCAAGTTTCTAAGCTTTGAATGCGTTTAAAATATTTTGTTAGCACACATTCATATGTATGTATTTACAAACACATGCAATGCAAATGTAATAAAGCGTAGATTAAGGTGTCTCTCATTTCTCGAAAATTCCTAATTTTTTTTAAATTTCTTATGCGGCACACTGCATTTTTTCCTTTTGATAACCGGAAAATTTTCGAATGTGTGCGATGACTCTAGAAGCACTTGTGTCTTTTCAATGCTACAAGAGAGTACGCCACCCATTACCTTGGTTGAAGAGGTTCTATAATGTTGAGTTCCCTGAGACTGAATTCTGGTTTGATTCCATAGCTGAGACCGTCCATTTGCCCATCTTGCCTTGAAGAAGATGAGACGGTGGAACACTTTTTGTGCTTCTTGCTTGCTTGGTTATTTGTCATCGATTTTTTTTGAACTCGTTCTTTTCTCTATTGTCAGTTTCTGAATTAAAAGTTTGGCGTAATAAGATTAGCCATTTTGATTTTGACGAAAATGGCAAAAGCAAAGCAAGAAAGTTGAAACGATTGGACGGTACAGACGAACCCCTCCTCTTCCATATCCGAGCAGAAATGAATTCAAAATTCGAACTGTGTAAAAGCAGTCTAACTCATCAATTAAGTTCGTCAAAAAATATTTTCGAAATACACACACCTTCTATACAGCCTCTCTGGTCTGATACCCACTTAAAATATTTTACTTAACTTGTTATTTAATTTAATTTTAAATTTATAAACAAGTGGCAACTTCCTTTGAAAATATTTTTGAAATAAAGCTCTCTCTCTCGTTTGATACCTATATTTAAATATCCCGTTAAACTTCTTAATTAAATTTTTTGTTTTTAACGTTTTGAATAGATGGAAAATATTTTAAAGAATATTTTCGAAATAAATTGTTTTTAACACCTTATGTTTGGCGTTATTATTGTTGTGTGACTTTTTAGTTTGAATTGATTAATCGATTTAAATTTTGTAAAAGGTGGCAACCCCCTTAACGGTGTTTCCAAAATAAAATAATTTTGGAACCCCTTTCATTTGAAATCTACACAATTGTAATATTTTACTAATTAAATGATCTTAACTTTTGAAAAGGTGGCAACTCTCTTCATAAAATCATTCTATATGTTAATCTTATCTTATTCATCGAGCCTGAATGCACCCAGTAGTTGCTCCTCCATGTCATAGCCAGTGACAAGAACGGGCAATCGTTCCACTTTTGTGTTGCCTAATTTCATCCCCAGCTACAGCTGTAGCCTTCCTCGGACTCAACTGGACTGTGGAAAATTACTACTCTAAAATTCTACGATGTCAAACTTATAAAATGTATAAAAATCTTACAAATTCGAGACTTTTGAGTAAGGCTATACATCATTCCTACAGATTTGAAAAACAAATTCGTATGCTGGATCGTAATTATTAACTATGCGTTTTAAGGGACACCCTAGCTTAGGTGTTTACATAAGTAACGTTATGAACTGAAAACGTAATAACGTTATTCATTTGAATAGTTCGCTCTTCTATTGCTCTAATATTTTTTCAAGTTTTTTGTGTGTAATTTTCATTGGTTTTCTATGTAGTCTCACTTCGTTTTGTTATTTGGATCAATGTCAACGGCATACGAGTATAACAGTAACGCCTACTCCGGCGGCGAGATACCGATACCGATACCGACACCGACACCAATACCAACGGCAACCAACTTCAAATTCATATACCTACACTAACCATAACAACAACCGTCTAACTGTTGTGACCTTATTGCCAATTACTTTCAAGAGTAACGTCAACAGCTGCCGACTTGCAGTCGTCACTCGCCTTTGCTTTGCATTGTTTTGGCTTGGCTGATAAGTTATTTGAGCTGCTGCTGTTGTCTGGCAAACATTTGATGCGCTGACTCAACATCGCAGCGCTGACCGTCTGTCTAGCGTACCGGGCATTGCACATTTGTTGCATATGAACACATATCAAATATAAAGCCACACGAATATCTACGTACATACATATGTAGGCGGAGTTGCACAACATGTTGCTGACAAAGCGGTAGCATTATCAACCGTTGGCCAGTTGTTATACTCGTAGAATAAATAAGCTCCCCTGCAGAAAAAAAATATCAATTGATAAAAACTAATCCAGTTGTAGCTAGCTTTTTTGCGGGATTTCTATAAAATGTATAACTTGTAGTTAACTACAAAAAGCTAACTTGAAGCTAGTTGACAAGTAATGTAGGGGATTGTTTTCTTTAAACGCGTTTATTTAAATATCCTGCACGTCGCAAATACTTTTTCAAATTGAGGACAAATAAAATGAAGATCCAAATTTTAAATTATCATTTTGAAGTTATATCTGAAGTAGTTCGAATATAGGACCACCTACAGCAGAATTTGTAAATAAATATGAAATATAAAATTAAAAAAATTAAAAATATAATAAAAGAAAAAAATAAAAAATAAAATAAAATAAAAAATATTTTGTTTTCCATATTGATATTTTATGTCCAAGAGTAGTTAGTTACAAGTTAGTTACCCCAAATGCAGAGGTAACCAGCCTTGAATATTTTGCCGCCATCGCCATAGAAATATAGTTAGCTTTCGACAAAGAAAATATGCNATTTTGAAGTTATATCTGAAGTAGTTCGAATATAGGACCACCTACAGCAGAATTTGTAAATAAATATGAAATATAAAATTAAAAAAATTAAAAATATAATAAAAGAAAAAAATAAAAAATAAAATAAAATAAAAAATATTTTGTTTTCCATATTGATATTTTATGTCCAAGAGTAGTTAGTTACAAGTTAGTTACCCCAAATGCAGAGGTAACCAGCCTTGAATATTTTGCCGCCATCGCCATAGAAATATAGTTAGCTTTCGACAAAGAAAATATGCAGACAATAGTGACTTTTAGCTCTTTCCTAATCAACTTAAAGTTAGCTTATAGTTAGATACATTTCCTGCAGGGTCGATATGAACATACATACATACATACATATGTATAGCACTGTATCTATGAGTGTATGTATGTAAATTTGCAAGTTTTCTTGAGCTTTTCGTTGCTCTATTTATCATGAAAATCTATATCTAGAATGAACCAACTAGTTCTCTAGTTAAATTTCTGTACAAGAACGAACCATGTGGACTAAAAAAATTCGGCTTATTCGATTATCGTACCATTGAATAGGCAATCCTTTAATCTATTAGAAAAATCTTAAGTTTTCTTAAATATCTTTTTTGATCACGAACTTATTCGCGAAAAACGAAATTTCATAATAATAGTGTAGGTACTAAATACAATTGTTTACAAATAGTGTACGGGGCACTTGAACTATTATTAAGAAAATCCCAAAGAAATTCTTGTAATATTAAAATAGCATTAGAGCATTTTACTTCATTATATTGCTGGTAACTTTCACAGGCAGCTTCAAAAAATTTCACAAAAAAATTTGAGGTTTCTGAGAATTGCCCATATACATATGTATACCCTATTATTAACACATGTGTTCGTATGATTGCAGCCGAAATGCTGTGCTGGTTTAACAATGCATTCACGCGTTTATGTTTGCCAACTTAGCAAATAATATTTCGACAAATAATAAAGTAAACAAAATTAATTTATTAGCGTAAAGGGTGAGTGGTATAAAAATGCAAGAAGTGTATTTTCAATATTTATTAGCTATTTATGCAACGTATTTATAGTGGTTGGTCAATGATGGTCAAAGGGTTGATAATTGAAATATTCAATACGAGTGCGATGCGTATTACGCCATGAGCTGCGCTGTACGCAAGAAGTGGGTTATGATTTTTGAATATTTATTTTTTATTCTTCTCTTTGCTCTGCTCTTGCCGATTTTTTTGGTTGACCAACGCTGTCAGTCAACAGTGAACTGAACATAAGCACACATGACTTATTATTTGCACATTAGTTTTTCGTACACTTTTCTTTTGGTTTTATTAACTTCTCAGGCCTCGCTTAATTCAGCAACTCTTTTGCTTGCAACGAAATGGCGCAGCGGCGAATTATGTAATCTCGCAAAACTTACTGACATATGTACATACACACATATGAACGTACTACCTAATGCAATACGCAGTGGTAGCAACAACAACAAAACAATAAAACAACGGCAAGTAACCATAACGCATAACAACAATGCAGACCAAAAGTTAGACGCAACAACTGCAAGCACCAAAAATCAAATGGTGTGCTCACCGACAACCAAAAATGAGTAGATATCTACCAACAACAAGCTGCGGAGACACCAATGCAGCAACAGCAGCTGCAAGAGCAACAGGCAACAATGCAATAGTGTTGTTGCAACAATAACACGATAGATAATGGCAATAGTAAATTTTACACACTTGTCCGTTGCAGAAATGTCTGTGTTGCTGTTTTGTGGCTTTTGTTGTTGTTAGCGGCTTGTCTTGCCCAAAACCACTCGTGCATTCATTCACATTTTATGGCAACAGCTGAGGAATTGCAACAGCAAGAGCAACAACATGAGTACAAGTACACAGGCGTACACATACTCGCAACAAAAGCTTGCTGCAACAGATTGCGAAAAAAAAAATATTTTAACAGCAATGCAACACTGAAAACGAACACAACAAATAGATAAAAAGTACTAAACAAAATGCAATAAGATATAAAATTGAAACAAAACGGCAATGCGCCTAACAAAATATTGCAAAATATAAACAAACCTTTGTATGTGTGTTTTAATATCACTGGTTTTGTTTGATTATAAATAGTACACACAGACATAAATATGTAAGTATGCATAGTACAGTGGGCTGGAAAAGCTTAATATGAATGAAAATAATTTTGCAAATATTTTGTTTTTTTTTTTTGGTTTTCGGGGTTGTAAGAAAAAATTTTCAGTTTGGCCGGTATATGGATCAGTTAGCCTCTTTATTAATCTTAAATTTCCTTGTTTTTTTTTTTAATTTCACTGAATTTTTTTGACTAGAGTATTTTAAGATATAATCGCAAAAATTCTCACTGAGGAATAAAATTTCCATTTTCTCACTACAACTCAGTTCAAGAGCAATGAATATTGCATTTCCTCTTTCGTGAGTAAAAAAAGAATTTCAACATAATTTATATAACTCTTTTTTCTCTTTAGGGTAACTGAAAAGGTAAAGCAATTTATTGAAATTTTTCGATAGAAATCGAAATAATTTCATTCATTAAAAATTTAATTATCGAAAGTTATCAGGTTACCGAGATTTATCGAATCATCGCAGCTTTTAGTTATCGAAATTGATCGAGTTATTCATGTTTACTGAGTTATCGCAACGTATAGAATTATAAAAAAAATTGATCAATGTTTACTGAGTTGTCGAGATTTATAGACACAAAAAATTAGTTATCGAAATTTACGAATAATTATCCACCTATAAAAATTTATGGGATTATCGAGATTTGTCAAGTTAATGAAATTTATCAAGCTATCAATCAGCATGTACAGAGTAAGCGAAATTTATCGAGTTCTTTGAACTTATTGAGTTATCGATATTTATTGGTTAACTGAAATTTTAAGGTTATATAAGTTAATCGAGTTATCACTGCTTATGGTATTTTATCGTCTTACCGAAGTGTAACGAGTTATCGAAATTTGTCGATAGCTTTCGAAAAATATCAAGCAATCAAAATTGGAACACACACGAGACTTAACCTGAGCACATTACCAAAAATGTGACAAAAATTGTTGAAGGATATGAAAATAAATTTTAGATTATATAGACATTTCTCATCTTTCCTTGCAACGTCACGTTTTCATTGAACTTTCTTCTGAAATACATACATACATACATACATATCTATTTATGGCCCCGTTTAAGTATGTTTAAACATTTGTATGCACCTCTGTTAGGGCATTCTTGGCCACCTTAGCGTGCATTGGCTCGCTACGAATCACAAGCCAAGTTGAAGTGAACCAAAATAAAGTTTTTCTAAAATGTTTGCTCACGCCAAAATTTTCCTCACTGTTGTACTAAATTTTCATTCCGACTCTAAAATGAATGGACGTTTAGTAGGTTTGTAGTAGTAGTAGTGCCCGCCGCAAGCGCTATGAAACTGCATTATAACCACACATAAGTATATGTAGAAATATACCTTTTATATAAATTACTCGCATAAAGTTTTGCGCGAGCATTTTATAAAAGCCCATAGAAGAAAGTGAGATTGTATTTGGTGCCGCCTGTAGTGCACCGATATGTTTGAAGTTCTCAGTTGGAGCAAAATTAACACCCCAGCAGCTAGAAATTGTCATGTGACCAGCTACAAAATTCAGCCTTTGAAAGGCTGTTCTTGTAAATATTTTGAACAAGTAACTTTTTAGCAAAAAATAGAACCGACTCAAATGCCCAATGATCGGAACTAAAAAAAAAAAATAGTATACGACCACACTTTCCGATAAAAAAAGAAAAACAAAAAAGGATCACTTCGTCCAAAGATTCCGATGATGAACTGATAACCTTCCTCCTCTTTGAAGTCGGTTGAAAATGGACTTAATTTTTTTGTTCATGAAAGGCATTTAGCCTTGAGCGGAGGCGCAGCCGTAGTCGTCCTTATTTTCAAAAATTTTCTTCTTTTTGCTAGCTTCGTTAAAAACGAACGTTGTTGCATTTTTAGCGCAATTGTTTGCCTAAATTTGTAGTCTACCTTTGCTCGTTCCACTTTTTCGATTAAATTTTGTTGGTTTTTAGTTTTTTGTCTTCAAATAATGCAAAACAAACGTACAACTTCAATAAACTAGGCAAAGACCGAAATATTTGTTGGTCTCTAAAATCGCCAACACGTTTGCCATGTACCTGCGGTGCATGAAATCTAGAAGCTGCTGGTGTTGATAATTTTCCTCACTTAACGGGTTTATTGGCTTTTCGTTGTAACAATAGCTTAGAGAATATTCTTACAGAATCTTTAAAGCGAAAAAGGCTATAATCTATGCGTATTCGAGAAATGGAAGTAAAAATTAAAGCTCATTTTCTCTCGCTCTCATTTGTATCGATATGTTTTTCGGTATATTTCTCGATATGATTATCGATTTATATATCGTTGTAATTGCAAATATAAATATTTATCGATCTTGTTATAGACAACTTTATCGTTATCGATATATTCACTGGTATTTTCGTGTATATTTTACATTATTACTCTGTGCAAAATCAACTTTTTTTTCGATATTGGACCAAACCATTTTTATTTTTTTTTTTGTTTTTGAGAGCTTGAGTCATAGGTTAAACAGTGATTTCTCCGTTTTTCGAAGTTGGCCTCCGAAATCGAGATATGGGCCTTCAAAGTACGAAATAGGACCTTTGGTAAAAAATTATATTTAATTATTGCATGTAAATAACTAAAAACCTAAAAATATAGCTTAGTCCACCTTTTTTCCTTTAAATGGTATATAACTTTTTTTGTGTAAACTTATATTACAAGTGCTATAAGGGGTCAAAGTTCAGGTCTTCGAAAAATTAAATTCCTTTATTGCAAACAATTTTGAACTGATTTTTAAAAATTCATATGGTTGTAAAGGTGATTAAACCCCCTTTCTTCCGATATGCAAAATTTGGGGCGAATTGTATCCCAATTGTGTGAACACCCAAAATATTTATCTTTATCCCAATCACGAAAATTAATTTGTTGAAAGTTTTCAATAGAACATCGCTGTATTGTACCAATCTTTTGACTACAAAAAAAGTTGCTCATTTTTTTACCAATAGCCCAATATAAAAATGTACAAATCTGTGAAAATGTAAAAATCTAATGACAACTTTGGTTCTTGTTTTATTCTCCAGCAGAACTTTCCCCAGACTTTTGTTATGATTTGATCTTCTTTGAAAACGTTTCGAAAAGTTTCGTTCTCATTATATTCTTCTTGTTCTCATTTTGTTCCTGTTTGGTTCTTTTGAGGGAACGTTCTTGGCATTACATTTTGTTCTCATGCAGAACTAAACCAAAATTGTAACGCGTTGTAACGAATCAAAACTCAAAAACTGATTAAGGAAGTTGGAAGAATCTTGGGAAAAATGTGGCCAGAATATTCTGCAAAAAAAAATGTATGCCAGAGTATACAAATTACTGTAGATCAAATCCATCTAAACTCAGGCAGGCCGACAACTTCACATCGTAGATTTGCTGGCCAACGAAATATGTTATTCTACAAGGAAAATGAGAGGATTACTCATTCTGACAATACATGGCAAGAACGGCTAAACATAATTGGCAAAAAATTAATATTTAAATATATAATAAATAAGATA
>NW_016166966.1:0-669 GCF_001687245.7 Rhagoletis zephyria | reverse complement strand
TTTTTTTTTTGTTTTTGAGAGCTTGAGTCATAGGTTAAACAGTGATTTCTCCGTTTTTCGAAGTTGGCCTCCGAAATCGAGATATGGGCCTTCAAAGTACGAAATAGGACCTTTGGTAAAAAATTATATTTAATTATTGCATGTAAATAACTAAAAACCTAAAAATATAGGCTTAGTCCACCTTTTTTCCTTTAAATGGTATATAACTTTTTTTGTGTAAACTTATATTACAAGTGCTATAAGGGGTCAAAGTTCAGGTCTTCGAAAAATTAAATTCCTTGTATTGCAAACAATTTTGAACTGATTTTTAAAAAATTCATATGGTTGTAAAGGTGATTAAACCCCCTTTCTTCCGATATGCAAAATTTGGGGCGAATTGTATCCCAATTGTGTGAACACCCAAAATATTTATCTTTATCCCAATCACGAAAATTAATTTGTTGAAAGTTTTCAATAGAACATCGCTGTATTGTACCAATCTTTTGACTACAAAAAAAGTTGCTCATTTTTTTACCAATAGCCCAATATAAAAATGTACAAATCTGTAAAAATGTAAAAATCGAATGACAACTTTGGTTCTTGTTTTATTCTCCAGCAGAACTTTCCCCAGACTTTTGTTCTGATTTGATCTTCTTTGAAAACGTTTCGAAAAGTTTCGTTCTCATTATA
>NW_016166965.1:21926-22659 GCF_001687245.7 Rhagoletis zephyria | reverse complement strand
CACAGTAAGTTCCCATGAAGCCTAGCCTAAATTCAGAACTGAAAAAAACCGAGCAAATGGGGTCGGAAACTACTAGCTTTAAAAGCATTATGTGGGAAATGTTTGAGGAGCTGCGAAACTGTACTTGCAGTAAAATAAAAATAACTGTGCATAAATTGGAAAAATTGTTTTTGTTTTGCTTTATAATTTTTTGGGAATATTGGTTCAGATGGAATATTTTTATTTGTTTGGTTTTTCAGCTCATTAATGATGCACCCAGGGGTGCATTTACTGTCTATGAAAATATTTCATGAAACGTTCCAAATTAGCACCGAGCAAAAAAGTTGGTTAAGCTTAAATGAAATAGTTTATTATTAAATATTTAATCCTGGTATTTAGTAAAAAAACATTCAGATCAATACTAATGCATGAAATGAAGTAAATAAAAATCTACGAATACATTTCATGAATATTTTGTTATAGAGCCATTATTAAATACAGACATAACTTTGTCGGGTATTGGTGCTGACGTATATAGAATTAATGCGTTAGAGAGAGATAAATATACAATCTCAACGCGCTAATTTAAGTATACTTGTATGTATATACCTGTTACTCGTCTGGCATATACTCCAACTGCGAGAATAATGACAATTATAACTTATTTAGATGTTAAATATGCAGAAGGCAAAGTGACAAAATAAAAGAAAGTCCGAAGTGTTCGTTGGCAAAAATCGAATGAATCTCTTTTTTT
>NW_016166965.1:0-10037 GCF_001687245.7 Rhagoletis zephyria | reverse complement strand
TATTTAGTAAAAAAACATTCAGATCAATACTAATGCATGAAATGAAGTAAATAAAAATCTACGAATACATTTCATGAATATTTTGTTATAGAGCCATTATTAAATACAGACATAACTTTGTCGGGTATTGGTGCTGACGTATATAGAATTAATGCGTTAGAGAGAGATAAATATACAATCTCAACGCGCTAATTTAAGTATACTTGTATGTATATACCTGTTACTCGTCTGGCATATACTCCAACTGCGAGAATAATGACAATTATAACTTATTTAGATGTTAAATATGCAGAAGGCAAAGTGACAAAATAAAAGAAAGTCCGAAGTGTTCGTTGGCAAAAATCGAATGAATCTCTTTTTTTTATTCTGAAAATGGCGGGTCCTTTACAACGAGTCTTAATCGCTAGTTACAACGAGTTATCGCTACTAGTCCTAAAAGCTAGGGTTGCCAACTCATATTACTTTAGTTACAAACAAGTTACTTAAACTATGACTTAAAGCTAGATACGAAAGTAAAAGCACACGTACATGCTACTCCCAAACCTTATCGACTCCTACAAATGCATATTTTAGCTAAATGTTATATCGTCGCCTGGATAAAATATTGTCACAAGTTACTTTCGGTAACTCACGATTGAAGTTTGGAATGCATTTTCTCAGAAACACGACTACAGATCTTCTCCAAAGTGTCGGAGAATGCTATGTACTAGTTCACGAAATTCTTAAATTATCTTATTTTTTTAGTTTAGTGTCAACCATTTATGAGTTTAATAAAATTTTGTAGTATACGACATTTGTCAAAAAATTTGCAGTCAGTTTTAATGATATACGCCAAAATGTGATAACAATTTTTTATAAATTAACGATGATTTTTACTAATCAGCCTAATCGTGAGTTTCGCCCGAACAAAATTTCGCCAACAATTTTTTCATCCACCTGTAGTGAATACACGCAAACGAAAAGTGAAAAAGTTAGCCGGTACTAGAAAATGAAACTCATGATAAGGCTGAATATGTCGCAAATTAAAGAAGAACAGGTAAATCTATTTGAAAGATCTTGATTAGTTTAGTACGACAGCAATACTAACGCAATTTGTACCAAATAGCCGAAAACATTTTAGTCAATTACTCGGAAACTAAAGAAGATATCCAAAAACCAGTTAACAAAAAATCGAAATATCTTACTTTAAAATATATAACTGCATCTATAACTACAAATTGTCAAACTGACGCTTCCGGCAATTTTCCATCCACGCGAAGATATCTGAATTTTACTCGCATTATTTCGAGCCTGTATGTAAATTTTCGGGAAAAATGTTAAAAAACATATTCATCTGCTGAAAAGATATTTTCGAACATTCACAATTTATTTAAAGTAAATCTATCAGCTAGAGCTTTTGTTAACAGTCGATTATCCGGTTAACCGATTATTCGAATAGTCGAGTAGCAACTTTTGCATTGACTGAAAATCGAATAGCAAGTATTCGATCGTTTCATTAACTTCGACTAGTCGTGCAATTGATTAACTGTCATTATTCGAATAGTGAAAAATGTTTAAATACAAATTTTTTCTCACTTCAAAACCAAAAATTTGCTTTATCCAAAATGAGTTTACGTAAGCGTAGCTGGGTGTGTAACTTCTTTTCTAACTCCGAAGGTGGAAAAGAAGTCAAGTGTACAATATGTGGACAAAATATGGCCTATAATAATTCGACATCGTCTTTGGCAACCCATTTGAAGGCCATTCGTAAAAGGAACAAGGAGCAGGACCTGCAAATGTATGCTTATGTTAACGAACTAATAAGTGGTAATTTTCCATAGTTTACCCTCCCCAGGACCACAGATGTAGCCAAAGTGAATGTGCCGAACCAAGCCCGGCAAAAAGTTTCAAGCGTAGAAGAAAAAACGAAGATGGCGACACTATTTCAAACGAGCGCCAAGAGACCATTTCTCGTGCCTGGATTCCATGAGTTTATGAAGGTGATGGATGCACCTTGAATTTTGCTATAAGTCACGTATTCATCTCCATCATAATTCATGCGGTACCACACTATTTTTGGTACTATAAATATTCAAAACCTATCAACCGCAAAACTTATGAATATTGAAAGAAAACAACTATTCGAATAGTCAAATATGTCAAGTAATCGAATGAAAACAACTAGTCGATTATGAACGGTTAGTCGAAAGTGAGCGGTTAATCGATTAAAGATATTCGATTATTTTTTGAAACAACTTTTTCTACTCGATTAACCGATTAATTGGTTAGTCGATTAACAAGAGCTCTACTATCAGCCCTATCTCCAATTTCATGTGAATAAATCTCTCCAGTGCTTAAATAATTTTCACCACATTAAAAAGCTGCACATCACCCTAATTGCCGAAAAAGGGTTGCTGGCAACACTAGTGCTTCATGGGGACCAAATTTGGTGGAAAAAACAGCTAACTGCCCGTCTCCACAGGATAAAGTTTATATCTTGANGTGAAATTTTAGGTAGCACACAATTTCTTACACGCATGGTTGCATTTCAGCGCTCATGAAAGAAACTTAAGAAATCATTGAAAAAAAGTTCATATAGTACATTAATTTTTGACAGAAATACCATATAATGTATGTACTCTGGTTAGTAATATCAAAAAATGTATTAGAACCACCGTTTAATGTGATATTTAATAAAAAATAATATTACTGCCCCGAACGCTCTGCGCCTTGCCACTGAATAATAGATTTACTTAAAATTACATCCCTGGTCCTTGTTCTTTCTGTATCGCATCGTGGTGAATTCACATTTCTCAGAAATTTGACAACAGAGCAGAACCAAGCGAGTATTTTATTTGCCAATTTGAGTCACCAACGAACTCTCGCAGCTTACGGTCGCTTTTTTCGTTCCGCCGTGATATTGAAAGCTTTCTCTCTGTTTGCGGTTAATCAACGGTCGCTTTTGTGCAGTTATTTTTTCCTGTTATTTTCTGTCGTTTTTTTTTTTTAACTTTTAGCCACACACCTGCATATTAGTGAAACTAATTCCTGTTTTTTCGCCATGGCCCCCGGGGCCACTAAATTCGGGAACAATAGGTACGCCCTCTTGTCTCCGTCACCTAAACCCAAACGCAAAAAATCTGAAACTTCTACGTTGGATATATTTCCGGAACTTCCAATCGCCAAAAATGATGACCCCAGGTTCTTGGTTATAAAAGCCCTGGATGAAAAGAAACCCCTATCAACTCTATCCTGTTTTGCTATCTACAAAGGTATTCAAGCAATAAGCAAAGAAGTCAACAACATCACTGAGCTTCGCGATGGTTCTATGCTGTTACTCGTTAAAAGCAAAAAAATCGCCGACAAATTCCTAGCTGCCAAATCGTTGCCTGGTGTTACAGATGTTACAGTCAAATTACATGAATCTCTCAACTCCGTCAATGGAACAATATTATTGCTCCTTTCATCTGTCAGTTGCCTGAAGAGGAGATTGTGGAAGGACTTAAGGAAAATGGCGTTAAATCTGCGTTCAAATTCTCCAAGATCAGCGATGGATCCCGCAAATATCCTGGTGCCATTCTACTAACATTTGATAAATATCACCTCCCAGACAAAATTGAAGTTGCTTGGACAACTTTATCCGTCCGTCCGTATTATCCAAACCCCATGCGTTGCAAGGTTTGTCAGATTCTTGGCCACACCGCAAAAAATTGCCGCAACTCTGCTATTTGTGCCACGTGCAACCTCCCCCCCCCCCATTCTCCCTCCGAATGCACCAGAATTATGTGCGCCAACTGCCTAACAGATCATCCCTCTTTCTCAAACTCATGTCCTAAATTTCAGCAAACTAAAGAAATACTTAAAATTAAAACTATAAATAAATGCAGTATGCGCGATGCAATCAAAAAATATAATGAACAACTACCAACTACTCCTAACCCCACTTCTTTTGCTAGTATGGCAAAACTCGCAAATATCAATATTAAAGAATGGAACTAGTCCATCATTCCTATCCTATAACCTGGTAAACCTCAAAGTGATGCTAGCAGCTACCGTCCTATTTCCCTTCTTCCCTGCTTAGGCAAATTATTAGAAAAAATCTTTGCTAGTAGACTATCATGGTAATTGCATGTAAATAATCTCATTCACCATAACCAAGTCGCATTCAAGAAGGGGCAGGGTACGGTTGATGCCCTCTTACATCTCGATCACTTTGTTTCCGAAGCCTTATCAAAAAAAAAATCATATTTCACTCCTCTCTTTAGATTTTGCCAAGGCTTTCGATCGGATAGGTATACAGGTCGTTTTGAGGCAGCTGGACAAGTGGAAGGTCGGGCCTAAAATTTTCAACTTTATTAAATCTTTCCTGTCCTCTCGTAAAATTAGTGTTCTTATTTCTAACGCCCGATCCCCTATATTTCCTCTAGATAATGGCACTCCGCAGGGTTCTCCTCTATCGGTTATTCTCTTCACTATAGCATTCGATGAACTTAGTTTCATTTTTTCACAGTTTCCCAACGTTTCCCATCAAATGTATGCGGATGATGTACTGCTGTTTTCTAAAACTTCCAATCTAAATGCCGTAATGGCAACATTTACAGATATTCTATCTCACATTTCTTCATGGTCCCTTTCTTCAGGCGCTTCAATTTCTCCCAGCAAAACTAAACTAATACATATTTGTAAGAAACAAAACTGTAATATACCTACACTTACGTTTAACAATATAACTATTACTTGTACAGATAGTCATAAGCAGGGAACGGATTTTTAGGACCTAAAAACCTATAAAAAAGGCAAAATAAACTAACGAAATAGGCTGGAAAAGGCAAAATAAAATAGCGAAAAAGGCAGGAAAAGGCACTAGGTGTTGCAAAAAAGGCAAAAAAAGGCAAAACAAAATAGCAAAAAAGGCAGGAAAAGGCAAAAAAGCAAAATAAGGCACCTAAAAAACAGAAAATATGAAGAACAATTAAAAAATACATTTATATTTCAAGTAAAAAGAGAAAAACTATGAACTAGTTTCATTATATGAAAAATTTGTACTTTGAATCTTTGACTATTTTATCCTTTCGAGTTTCTAACTCATAAAACTTTAATCTGTATAGTTGTAGTAACATTGAACCACAAGATGCATTTTGAAGTTTTCTGGCAGCATTTTCATTCGATTTTCGCGAAGAAAAGCCTTGAATGTACTAAATGTGCGCTCGACGTAAGTTGATACAAGTGGAGCCCAATTTAAATATGGAACGTTTGAAACGTTCATATTATCAGAAATAAGGGCGTTTTCCTCGCCCTTTATAATTCTATCAACACCTCTTATTGTCTCCAAGCCTTCGTTAGCTGAGAAAACGGCTTTGAATTTTTCCAACACCATAGCTGAAATACAATGCCGGCGAACGGCGAACTCACCACAGCGAAATTCGCGCTGTCAAAATTAGAACACCCGCAAGCATATGAAATTGAACACAGCCAAAGCGAAATGCGAAGTTCGCTTGGCGGCGTTTCATGGCGATAGATTTATTTCTATCGCTCTGCTGGGCGATGACAGCTGTGCGTGCCAAAGGTGGCCGTATTTGTTTTGTGCTTTCAAAGTTTAAAAAGAAAACAACCTAAACACGATTTTTTTTTTGTTGTTTGAAAAATATAGTTGTGGATTCGTTAAATCTGGCTTGAAACAAATTATTTATAATAATCTTTCTTTGTTTTACATTTATATTTGTTATCATTTCCTCATTTCTAAATATGGTTTAGTTTTTTCTAAATATGGTCACCCAAATTATAAAGGCGACCAAATGGGATCAGCTGTTTTCGCTACCGCTCTAATTCTGTTTAAGTAGGCGAAATAGTTGGGCGAACGGTGAACGACAGCATCGCCCACTTCGGCGAAGTTTGCCGTTCGCCGGTATTGTATTTCAAGCACCAATTTGGCAAGAGGTCTCTGCGCTTCTATAAGCCGCATGGGCAATGTGTATATTTTTTAATCTTTAAAAAAAAATGTAAATGCTATAATCACTTTTTTAAAGGTAGAAAACACAAAAAAAGGCAAATATCTTAAAAAAGGCAAAAAAAGGCAAATATCTTAAAAAAGGCAAAAAAGGCAACATCAAATGTGTATATATGGAATCAGGGAAAGCTAAATCGTGGACATTCTTAATCGAATATACTCTATCTCTTTAGCAGAAAAAAAGGCAATTTCCATAAAATCCGTTCCCTGGTCATAAGTTTCTAGGTTTAGTATTAGACTCTAAGTATTCCTTTACACCCCACTGTAAATACGCCAGAGAAAGATTATTCATTAAGTTAAATATTGTTAAATACTTGTCTTGCAAACGCTCGCTTATCAACTCGGAATTGCTGGTCAATGTTACAAAGGCGCTCATCTTATCCTCTATCAACTATGGGTTAGAAATATATGGCCAACATGCTAAAAAAAACCTCAATCTGCTAGCCTACCATACTGCGGTCCGACGATCCATACGCGCTTTTCCTACTTCACCAATACAGAACATCCTGGCTGAATCTGGTTTACCGTCGCTAGCCGACAACGTTGAAGATAACATAAGGAAACTTTATCCTAAGCTTGCTCTCACCACCAAGACTTTCCTGAAAAAAGATTTCCATTCGTCATTTTTTCGTACAAGAACACCCAAAATAGTTTCGTCAATTAGCAAATACGCCACCTTTGCTAAAGACAATGGACTCCCCCTAAGAATAACTTCGCCGAGATGTGACCATCATCCGCCATGGGCGCTGAAAAAATCATGCTTTGTAAGCGATTTAAGTTACCTGAAAAAATCCAATACGACATCGGCAGAGTACAGCGCTCGTTTCTTGGAAATTGCATCGCGTCTCAAGAATTCTAGTTGGCAGCTTATCTACACTGACGGTTCCAAAGCGAATTACACTTCCTTCGCTGTCGTAAAAGAAAATGGTGAACCTATACCGTACGGGCTTTTACTTCCATTTTGCTCAATTTTCACCGCCGAAGCAACAGGAGTTCTCTATGCCATGCAGTATGCGTCAAAATCCAGGGGAAAATTCACCATATGCACAGACAGCATGTCCTGTTTTCAGGCCTTAAAAAACTATAATAACTCCAATCACATTATCAAAAGCATAAGAAATATCCTGATTTCGCATCCCAATAAAATCAGAATTATGTGGGTGCCAGGCCATTCATGCATTAACGGCAATACATTCGCTGATATTACTGCCAAAGATATGAGTATTACTCCTACCATCACTTCAAATATCATCTGTAAAAGTGATATTTATAGATTGATAGAGCAGCAGAGGCAAAGCAAACTAATATCTGACTGGGCTCACTATAGTCATCACTACTCGAGAATTAATCCTAGTCGCACTAAACCCAGCTACCTAGCATCACTTCCATCTAATTATACTACTCCCTACACTCGCCTACGCATTGGACACAGTATAATAACGAATGCACACCTACTGCAAGGGAGACAACAAAGCCTGTGTCCTTTTTGTAATTCTCATGTCAGCATAGTGCATTTATTAGCCTTTTGCCCTGGACAAGATCTACAAAGACACCAGCATTTTGAAAACTATGATCCGCTATCACTATTAATTAATCCTTCTGATTCTAATATTTCTAAAATCTATAAATTTCTGAAGGATTCCGATCTTCTTCGGCGTATTTAAACCAGCCAATCTTCACCAGCCAGCCGAAAGCCTCCGTTGCTAGCGCTGCGTTTCTTTTTAGTTTATTTAATAATTTTATTATTATTTAAGCTTTCATAAAATAAAAAATAAAAATAAAAAATAAATATTTGCTAATTTTTGCGATTTCTATTGTTTAATGTAAATTTGTGTCTTTTTAGGATATGTTGAGCCAACAAAGAAGGCGCAGTTGGAAAATGGAGTAATTAGTAATGAAGTAGCAGGCATATTTGGAAAATTATGCCGATAAGCAGGATGGAATTTGGGAAAGTAATTGCCTGGTTGCAGCATACCTATGTATTAAAAAGTATTTAATTAAATTGTTTATAGAAATGTTATAAATCGAGTGGCTCATTTACGATGTGCTCCAAACATTTGGCGAACTTTTTTTCGCCTTTTCAACGTGCTAAGTAACAAGTTAAGATGACTGCCATCACGGCCGGTAAGAAACCGCAAGCAAAGGGCAGAAAACCTTCCAGGAAGCTCCCTCCTGTCCCCGAGTCGAAGCTGCAGTTCAGCAAGAGCAGGTCAGCAAACTTGATCAAACGTAAACTAAAGCGCTCTGCTGTGATTGCACTCCGTAAACGTGAAAACTTGGTGCATGCTGAGAAATATCAAACAAGAAAACTCCGTGATGGACGCCGTGAGATGGAGTTGGCCTGAAAAATCCAAATTGGCTTTTGTGATCCGTATCCGCGGTATCAACAAAGTTGCACAAAAAGTGCGTAAAGTTTTACAGTTCCGTCTTCGCCACATTAAAAAGGTGTGTTCATCAAATTGAGCAAGGTAACCATTAATATGCTACGTATGCCGAACCCTATATGGGGTTATCCAAATCCTAAATCAGTTCGTGAATTGATGTACAAACGTGGAATTGTTAAGCACAACCATCAACGTGTCCCAATCTCTGCTTTGTGATCGAACGCACATTTCGCGAAGCGCACGAAATTTAGTGCGTTGATTATTTGGCGCACGAAATATTCAATGTTGGAACCCACTTCAAAAAAGCCTCCAACTTCCTGTTGCTATTCAAGCTCAACACGATCAACCCCAGGCTGGCGCAAGAAGGCTAATCACTACGTTGAGGTTGGTGATTTCGGTAGCCGTGAGGATAAGATCAACAAATTGCTGCACAAGATGGCTTAAAGAAACTTTTGTTTTTTATTTAAAGCGACAATATAATTTGGCACATCTTCAAAAGACGCCCAAGCAAAAAAGAAAATTTAAAAATTCCTGAAGTTGCCGATTGGAAAATTGATATCGACTAGCCAAAACGCTTACATTTTACGGTTGAATTGCAATTTACACGGGTAGATTTTGGTTAAACAACAAAAATCGACCGTGTAAAGGCAGCTTAAATAACGTTCAAATTAATCATCCCCTTTGAGATGGAAAATACCAATAACCATTTCATAATTTCGAAAATTATTCCATTTATATTTGTTCTTGCATTTTCCACACCACTTGTGAGGTATGCTTTTAGGCGCGTTACCGATTTTTTTTTAAGGTGCTCGGTTCCCCAGGAGGCCTATTTTTACCTTTACAACTTAACTTAAAAACAATTAAAACTAAAGCATGCAATATATAAAGAAAATTAAAAATTGTCTTACATTTAGTAAACTTAAAAAATTGCACATTAAATTCATTTTTCATTATAAAATAAAATTAAATATCACAATTCAGTTGAAGTGTATACATATGTACATATTTACAAAATGTGGTCTGTTTGCACCCACAGTAAGTTCCTATGAAACCTAGCCTAAATTCAGAACTGAAAAAAAAACCAGCAAATGGGGTCGGAAACTACTAGCTTTAAAAGCATAATGTGGAAAATGTTCGAGGAGCTGCGAAACTGTACTGCTATAATAAAAATAACAGTGCATAAATTGGAAAAATTGTTTTTGTTTTGCTTTATAATTTTTTGGGAATATTGGTTCAGATGGAATATTTTTATTTGTTTGGTTTTTCAGCTCATTAATGATGCACCCAGGGTTGTATTTACTGCCTATGAAAATATTTCATGAAACGTTCCAAATTAGCACCGAGCAACAAAGTTGGTTAAGCTTAAATGAAATAGTTTTTTATTAAATATTTATTCCTGGTATTTAGTAAAAAAACATTCAGATCAATACTAATGCATGAAATGAAGTAAATAAAAATCTACGAATACATTTCATGAATATTTTGTTATAGAGCCATTATTAAATACAGACATAACTTTGTCGGGCGTTGGTGCTGACGTNTTAATGCGTTAGAGAGAGATAAATATACAAGCTCAACGCGCTAATTTAGGTATACTTGTATGTATATATCTGTTACACGTCTGGCATATACTCCAACTGCGAGAATAATGACAATTATAACTTATT
>NW_016166964.1:22512-22661 GCF_001687245.7 Rhagoletis zephyria | reverse complement strand
ACTGTTGAAAAAAATGGCTTATAGATGGTTAAAACTTCCACTAAAATATTTTAAAATTTTTCTAAGGAGAACCGAATGTAATGAAAAATAATACTAATGTTTACCATAAAGAGGGAACTTTAACCCTGTGTAGAAAACATAGCGATGCG
>NW_016166964.1:0-22333 GCF_001687245.7 Rhagoletis zephyria | reverse complement strand
ATAAAATAACTTACGAATGTAGATATTAGCAAAAAATTGTTTGTTTAAAATATTAAAAAAATACATAGAAAAATCAACTTGTCTTTGATTTATCTTCAATAATTGAGGAGTTAGATGCAAAGAGGCCGCTTCTATTAAAACTGCTTTCTGAGATATTGGAGCTAAAGTTTTTGATGTGTTATAAGTTTCTTGTTGTTGTAGTAGGTGTATAAAAAAGTAGTATTTTTGTAGTATAGAAAAGAATTGTCTACTGCGGAAAAAAATCGTTAGATTACCAGTATTCGACCCTAATTTAACTGTAATAAACGCTGTCGTGAAAATATATGTTACCTATGTTTTTTCTAAGTTATGCTATTTTGGAAAAAATAAAGGAGATCATACTCTTGTCCAGTGGCCCAAATTATGCAAATAAAAACTAATTTAAAATTGTAATTTTCATTTCGTAAAATTGTCTTTTTATACAAGTAATATTTAGTTCCTTCAAACGATGTATTCAATGCACATACATCATGAAAATTTTGTACAAAATTCCTTAGGCGCCGAACGCCGCCGCCGCCGCCGCCGCGCCGATATTTTCGGAACTCGGCGGCGGCGCGTGAGGAATGACAAAAAACGGCGGCGGCGGCGGCGGCGGCGGCGTGGCTCGGCGGCGTATACCTCTAGTACATATGTAGTACGGTTTTCGGTTTAAAGCAGGAAATCGCAGGGGAATAGTTCCCATTGATTTCACAAAACGCTTTTGCAGTTTAACGGCTACTTTATGCGCACAAACGGAAAATAGTGAGAAGTTTCCACAAACAATTGGGGGGGGGAAGTGAAAATGCAAATAACCGGGTCGAAATTGAGAGTATTGTGTACAAAGCTATAAGCTGTGCGAATTATGTTGGATTACAGATATTTGAGTGCGATTGCAGAAGGTCTTCATAATTCTGAATGCAAGCGAGGAATTATGTTTTGTAATGCTCTTGAGTCCGATTTGTTTTTATTAAAAAAAAAAACTAATTACAATAACACCGAAAGGTAAACAATGGGTTTAATTCGACGAATTCGAAACAAGTATTTTGCACATAAAACTACTTCTAAGCGGATGTCAAAAGCATTTTCAAGAGAAACTAAAAATTATGCTCTTTTAACTGTTGACTATTTACGACTCAACTCCAAAAAAATTTTTTGCTTGACAGATATAAAAGCTTCTGCCACTCATTGCTGTTCCTCTTTTTCTGTCTTGCTTTCATCCTACTCAAACAACCTGAAACTTTTACCTTCTTTTTTGGGAATATAAGTTTTAAGTAAATGAATAAGTAATAAAATATATTTTACCCCAGAAGTTTTTGCCTATTTCCAAAAGTGGATATTGTGGCCTGAATATTATTGCTGCTATAAATATCCACTTCCGAATCCAATTTTGTGGCTATTGAAGTGTATAGTGTAAACTTTTGGCAAGGAAGCTTTGCTGGCCAACTTTTAAATTCCAATGAAATTATTTGCAAAAGTACTTGTGATAGTATTAATAAAAATAGTTGCACGTATCCAAAAGTGCGTATGCACATAAATTCATACATATGTATGTATGTTTATATGCACAGAGGATATACTTAAAAAATTCATAAATATTAGGCAAAGAAACTGACAATTTAGTCACCTTGCACAAAACTTCGGGAAACTCTTTTGGGGTAAACTTCGACACGCACATTGATTAATTTTCTCTTTAATCTGGTAACCGTATTGTTATTATTTTAAGCTTTTATATGGCTTTGGAAAGAAGAATATTTGTAACTTTTAAGGATATAAGAAGTTATGTGATAACATTGTAAATATGTCGTGAAATTGTGGAATAAATCTAAATTTACACCAATTTTTATTATGTTTTCTACTTCTATAACAATTTATGTCAATAGTTCGTTATCTTTCATTATTTCATTAAAGCATGTTTAATTCCGATTAAAACTAGGTATCATAAAATTCTGAGTTAAACGAGGTAGTATAAAAACAAGTATAGAGAATGGGTAATACAATGGCGCAAAAGCTATTATGATCCTAAGCTTATTCTATGTTATCTGTTAACCGGTAAGGTTATTAAAATTTGCAATTTACGTCCTTCTGCCCAAAGCAATGTATTATTTAGAACTATTTCACATCCAAAAATTATATGACTCTATTGTCTGAATATTTGAACAAGTACAACGTGTTGTTCTCAAGTCTTCCTTATTTATTTTTATTTTTATTTTTATTCTGTATCAGTGACAAATTCTTGCCACAGTTTTTTTTTACGCAAAAATATATGAAAAAGTTAAAATTTGTCAGTAAAAAAATTTTTGTCACCGATACAGAATTGAACTGTAAGGGTGCACTTCTTTAATTATTCTAAAAGTTATTTTTCAACTATTTCTATTGATATATAAACCGAAAATAAAATGCTTTGAATTAAATCCAAAACCTGAATTTTGGCCACTTTTGACTGAACTCCGGCCCACTGAGCATTGCATGTAAATTCCAGCACATTTCGTTTTTCGCATCTATTTTCCTCCCATTTAGGTCAAAACTGTTATTTGTTCAATTCATTTGGCGTGGGATGCCAACGATGCGAATTCTCTGTTTCCGCCCGAACAAAACTTGGCAAACGCCAATATAAAATCTTAGCAAATATTCTGCAAATAAAAAGCTTACGGAGACAATCATTTCGTGTTCGCTTTTTGAGAAAAAATTGCAATGAATTGGTGAATTAAAAGAACACTCAACCGTCTGACTAACTTTCCATTATTTTTGATTCGTAAAAAAATATGCACTAATATTTAAGGAAACACTTATAAGAATTTTCGCCGACCACTGCTTCTTGTCAGTGTGTTTCAGGCGTAAACTTTCAATTTTATTTTATGTATTTCAAAAGGTATTTTTGTACAATAAGGCGTAGAGTTGGCTTAAATTTAGTCCAAGAAAAGCTATATAGATTGTATATTCTTTGGATTTTTTGTCGCGAGTCCCTCTTTAGGCATCTGGCCTAAACGATAATTTAAGTTTATTTTCCGGCAATGGCAAAATTAAATTTTAAATTTGGATTTCTCGCAGTTTTCCGCCTCGCTACCGCTCGCTCCCACTTGGCTGAATCACACCCTCAGTCGAGTTATACACATACATATTTATGTATGTATGTACTTACGGCTATGTAATTTGTTTTGCCGCTGCTGCTGTTCATTATTTTGGTGTTGTTGTTGCTGTAATAACGACAGGATGCTGTCGTTTTAAATTGTCCACGTCCGGTCGGGTGCGTTTATTGCGCAAATAAATTACGCAACGCCGATTTGGCAGGCCAGTTGGTCAGTTGGTTGCGAAATCGTCGTTAAAGTCTAAATCCGCGTACAGCCACTGCAGTGGATGCGACCGACAGTGGTGGCAACAACAACAACAATTACGAAAATTAATGTTAAAACAACTGTAACATGAACTACAACCTCAAAAGCATACAAATTATTAAATATTTACACAGAAATTAACTGAAAACTATCATTGTTTTGTTCTCAATTTTGATCCGTTTTCATGACATAACCCTGCCCGTCGGTCGTTGGGGGCAACTTCCTCTCCATTTATACATCAATAAATTAACTCTTGAACGTAAAATTAATCACATACACATACAAACATATATCTACATACCCAACGGGACTGAAAGTGAGCTGACCCTCAAAGGAGCAAGTAGGGAGCAGTACAAAAGCAAAGTAAGAAGTAAATTTTTAAATGTCTATTAATATTTATTCAGAAATGAATATCATTTTGAGTAAACTATAGTTACATAAAATATTTACTTTTAAAAAAAAGATAACTTATTTACAAGCATAGAAATGCAAAAAACCATGTTTGAAAATACTCCCCACTACAACTATCAAATGGTTTACAAAAACTCCATTATTTTATTAAAAGATAAATCAAATATGAAAAATGAAAATTCGCGTGCATCGCTTTTCAAAATTAGGAAGGGAGCGCTTACCGCTGAATATGGAGCGCTCCAATAGTATTCATGAAGCGCTTCATGTCTGAAAAAATATAGTTCACTTCAAATATCGATGGCTGAGTGGAAGATCGACCTATCTCGGCAGCCAGTTCGAAAACGCCCTATCTCAGAAAATTTTTCAACAACACTCTATCTCAGAAATCTTTTCAAGAACGCCCTATTTCAAAATTTTATTGAAAAACATCCTTTCTCAGAATTTGATTGAAAAACGCCCTATCTCAGAAAATTTTTCAACAACACTCTATCTCAGAAATCTTTTCAAGAACGCCCTATTTCAAAATTTTATTGAAAAACATCCTTTCTCAGAATTTGATTGAAAAACGCCCTATCTCAGCTTATTTTCAATGTATTTTCGTTTGGGACAGGGCATTTTTGAACCGAAATCTGAGATAGGACATTATTCAACCAAATTCTGAGAAAGGGTGTTTTTCAATAAAATTTTGAAATAGGGCGTTCTTGAAAAGTTTTCTGAGATAAGGTATATTTGAACTGGCTGCCGAGATAGGTCGATCTTCCACTCAGCCATCGATATAGTATAGAGTATTTTTTTTTAAGAAAAAGTAAAAATTCTTTTTAAGCGAACATCTTTTTTCTGTATTATGCATTTCTTCTATAAAAAAATACATTTCTTTGAAAGTATCATATGCTTTATCGCTATCAATATTTAAATTACTATAAATCAAAAGTTCATTTTTTATCAGTAAGATATTCGCTTTATTTCTCTCATCTCACCATTTCGAAATCTTAATAGAAAAAACTCTTTTTGCGAATGCCGAAGTTGCAGGCATAGATAGCATAAGCGAATTAATTTTAAATAAATTTGGTGAATCTTTCCAAGTATTTTTAAAAATGCTGCCATTTTTGATTTGTGGACCCTTTGTTTTAAAGTACATTTCTTTTAAAATTGATATATCAGTATAAATGTCATCCATTTTAAAACATTTCCTTCTAACAAATGACTGAAATATATTTATATTTATAATTGAAGAAATATAGTATTTTTGCATATTATAATTTTTTCCAACAGTATATAGTATGCCGACCCAAAATATTGTACAATACTATATATTATAGTACGGTTGGCAACCCTACCCGTTAAGTATGTATATTCATATAAATATGAGCAAATCTCACGGGTAGTTTTTTTTAGTGTTACTGCCTTCTCTCGCCAGAAAAAAGTTAAGCATTCTTCTTGCATTTATTGCAAATAGTGGATCTCTAGAAACAAGTACAATAAAAAACAAATTAAGTATTTGAACAATTTTGGCTACACAATTTTTATTTAGGCGAAAAAGTATCGAAAATACTAATTTTTTCATTGTCACTCGAAAAAATCATAATTGGTTTTTCAATAATTTTGGGATGTTTTCAAATAGAATGTTTACATTAGAGGGAATGGATGTTGGCATCAAATACAACATATCTATGAAGTTTCAAGAGTATGCCGCCAAATTAAAAAAAAAAATGGCAGCATTCGCAGCTATTTTGTGATTTTTTTTATTTTAATTCTTTTTTTTTATTTTAAAAATTTAAGTTACTTTAAAGTGTTAAAATAAACGGTGAAAACCGGTTCTTCTTGCCAAAGCGAACGAGTCTAGTGTAATAAAAGTAGTGTGTCACGAAATGAAAAATATTCATTGTGTAAAAGATCACTATGATTTGAGAGACTAAAATTCCATTTTTAATCCTTTTATTGGCACACTTGAAATTCGTTCTCTAATTTGTTATTTATATACATACATGAAGAAAGTGATATATATGTATGTGCATAAGGAATACTGCCAATATTTAATTACTTTTAAATAATATGGCTTTTAATTCAAGGCGTGCGAGTAAACGTGTTGAATGACTGTGAATGGGGCTACGGGGCTATACGTTGCCTACACAGCTACGGGTATATGAGCAGATGGGTTATCTTTTTCAATTATTTTTCAATTTAAATACAATTTCGCGATGGAAACATGTTGTTTATGCTAAACTAAAGATAATGCATGGTGTAAGATGAGTATGCCGCCATTTTGAATCAAAAAAACGGTTTTGACGAAAAATGTAACAACTCGTGAGATTTACTCCTACTATGTGTATAAAAGTATTTCCATACATATGCATATACAATATATATCGCATACGATCTTTAAAAGAGATTATCAGCTTAAAACAACCCGTTTGTGACTAAGAAAAAACCCATTTCTGAAATTGAATTAAATCGGTAACAATTTCACAAGTTTCTTATTTTACGCTGAGTTGAGTAGATTTTGATCACAGCGGCCACAAAAAAGGTTATATTTTGTATATATTGTTGCATTCAGAAGCTAAACCCAGTTTGTAGGTTTAAGCCAAAGATTCGGGTTGGGCACATTCTGCATAAAAGAATTAGGTCAGATAAACACAAAAACGTGTTTGACTATGTGTTAAGTATGATAAAGCTTAAAAGAAACCACATTTTCTGCGAAAATTTCCCCTACTCAACTCCTATTTTTCTCAATATCGAATTTCGCCTCTATAAAATTTCCTTCGAATAAAGCTTTTCGAATATGTAAATGAAAGCGGCGACATCTTTCGGCACAAATTTTAAAAGCTCCACAAGTTTTGCAGTAGCGCTTAGAGAACTTTAGATCTATGAGCTTTTGACGCAAGTTTCGCAATGAAGGAGTGCTTTTAAAGGTGTACTTTTCGAATGGCCGTAACATCCGAAGTAATCATTTAGTAACTTTCTGGGATTAAATCAATTATTTCAAATAAATTATTGTTGTATCGCAAAAAAATACCGAAGAAATCAAGCTGCCGCTAAACTATATCCAAAAAGGAAGGATAAGTTTTACAGTTTAAAAGAGAAAGATAATAATATGCAGAAGGTAATCAGGCACTAAATGTCCCTGAGTCTATCATGAATTAAATGAAGTACTTAGTGAGGGAAAATGCAAATTACCTTCCATTTCGGAGGCCAATTCCAATACTCTCCAAAAACAAGAAATGGTAGCCATCTGAGGGTGTTGCTTGTCATGTTGTTGGCAGTTATTCTCAACAAATTTAAAATTAGCTTCAATTTGGAAAAAAAACTGAACTCGAACGCGAGGCTTCTCAAAAAACCAGAAGGCATCATTAGACGCAAATCCACACATGTGTGCATATTAGTGTGGGTCGAAAATCCGCTTTTTTAGAATGTTGATTGTCCAAGTCCATTAAAGTTCAAGTGCTAAAAAAAAGTTTCTTAGCTTTTTCGATTCTCTCCAAAAATGGTCCATATACCAAGTTATGTGGGCCTAAAACTTTCGAAGATACTTGCACTTTTATTAAAAAAAGTAAATAAAATAATAATAAACTATTTATTTTTTGTCCTCATTGACCTCGATAGACTAAGATATTGACCAAAAATATTTGGATCTTTCACACAGATTGTTTTTAGAGCATAATGAGCCATATTTTTGCTATTACCAATCAAAATTCTAAAAAGGCGGATTTTCGGCCCACGCTAGTGTACATACATAAATAAAAATGTGGTATCTATCTAAAAAAGTAGAACCGCTTTATGAGTGGCCCGCAAACGTCAACGGTTCTTTCTACATCAATACATATAATAAATAGTCCGATAATACTTTCGACAGATTTAGTTCCACAGATTTAGTATGCGAATTTAATATTTAAGTGGTACAATAATCAAATGTAGGTATATTACATATGTATGTATGTTTTCAAAGTTTAAGTCCGCCGAACACAGCAGCGTTGCGAACGAGTCAACATTTTAAGTCTCAAATGAAAGAAAACATTGAAAAAATTGGAAAACTCACAAAAAACCATCATAAAATTTAAACCACCTTGTGGTACGAAATTCATATTTTTGCGAAACGATGAGATTGATTTCATTATCCGCAAGATTTCTAAAATTTAATACAAAATCGAATTGTAGATTTTATATCAACGTATTTTTTTGTTAAGAGAATGGCATGACAAATAAGAGTAACTTTTTAAAAAGCCTTCTGCAGCATATTCTAGAATGTCTTCAGCTTTCTGTTTCCCGCCTTTTTTTTGCAGTCGACGTTGCTCAAGCGGAAAATTATATTTCATATTGTGAATTCTATAAAATTTGACAGCCCAAAATGTCGCCTGGTTATAGTCGTCAGGAAGTAAAGTGAAGTGACAGTTGTTCGGCTGTTGTTGCTGTTGTAATATTCGCATAATATCCGTGGTTTAACCCTTTTACGGTGCCTTGCCAAGCACTCACCTGCGAACATGGCCGGTTGACCTGTAGCTGGCCATGGTCGAGAAGTGCGAACATATTGAATGCGACAGCAAAAGGAAGTGGATATGTTGCTGCCATGCTGGCCATGCTGGTGCATCGCCAAGCAGCTGAAATGTTGTCCACTGCTTTCGAATTCCAGAAATTGATGTGGCAAGGCGACTGTTGTCCGCTGCATTGGCCCGCAATTCTGATTACTCTTAATTCGTTAATTCCATTGAAGTGGCAGTAATGCATTGCACTGGTTGCTGTGTCCAAACGACCGCTCCAATCCATGCACTTCATATTACTTATTGATGCAATACACCCCATCTCAGCGCTTCACAGCGCACTGCATTTCGTTGCATAACTCAATTCAGTAAGAGTCCTCTTGACTTTTATATAATTTTCGCAATCGTTCAGCACTCTGTGGGCTAATGAGATTTGCCGGTTTTTCGCTTCCACGGGCATAAAGAAGTTACACCATCACCATCGGCAGGACATTTTATTTTAAATTAACTGGAATGTCAGAGCAATTACTGCATTGGTTGAGTGCATGCACCCAAGCAGTTCCACACTCACATACATATGTACATACACATACATACACATTTACTATACAAAGATAAAATATTTGTCACATATGGTCGCATGGCATTCGGTTATCTTGTTACTTGGCTGAAAGGTCCTCGGCAGTATTAATTGAAAAAAAGCTATCAAAAGTTTATGAAAAATAGAGCGAAAAGCCTGCGAATGAGACCGACACTGCGTTAATATATGCATATTTATTGATCGAACAGTTGCGCGAAAATCCGAATAAATAAATTTAATAGCAAAATGCGAATGGTGATTGAGTTGTTTTACCAACGGATGTACATATCGTTACCTTAATTCACAAAAGCCATAACCCAAAAATTTTTTATTGAATTTTGCAGGTGAAGCAAGAAACATTATAAACAGAATATCGAAAAGAGGTAGGGCTTTTTAAAAAGTGGCATGTAACTCTGTTGTTGTTGGTACTAGCATTTTAAAATTTTTATTGGAGGAGTATTAGAAAACCGCAGTTTGGAAAAAAGTTTTGGTTAGGGCCTTTGTCGTGCCCAAAAGAAGTGTGTGTCAGCAGGGCGTTGTTGTTGTTCTTTTCAAGGGAAAGGGTTTATATTTTATTGCTTAAAAATTTAGTGAACCCATTGGTGAAACAAGCCGCTTTTTCCACGACAGACACCCGCGTGCAGCTGCTCCTGCTTTGGATAATACAACGGAATAGGATAAGGTGGTTACCTAAGAGCAGGGCTTACAGTCCCGTTTTGACCACTCGCACATTTTCGATAATTTAGCGACACCAATTAAATTTACAATTTTCAACCGTTTTTTTAATGCATATCTTGGAGTCTCCTTAAACTCCCCCGTTCCTGTGGAAGAAAGGTTTTGCACCCTCCTATGTTATAAAAAAATATTGACTGTGTTGTGTAATATGTAAGTTTGTACGAAAGCCAACAACGCGTCCTTAGCCATAGATATTTTTCGATTGATTATGTAAATAAATTCACAATTTTCTTTTGTTGCGCTCATCATAATTGTCAACAGATATGGATAAATATCTTTCACATGCAACCATGTAACAATACCCACACGCACAAACTGACAAGTGATGTATTGCCATTCTTTCTGTTTTTCTTCCAGCATCTCCATGTCCCTCGCTGCCTCGTTGCTGCAACTTAGATTTGTTCTTTTGTTGTCGTTGTTGCCATGAATGTTGCAGGTGATTTATCACTTGGCTGGTGTGAGGTTTCAACCTCATTTCCTTAGCATGTGTGCATGCATTTATTGCTACACACACGCACGCATTTACCCTGCAGTGAAAGTACCCTGTCGGAATAAAGCAGGCAGTCTCAAAAATTAACGAACTGGAACAGTAGTTGGAAACAAGTAATTTTTAGCAAAAAAAACCGACTTCAACTCTCATATGAAAAAAAAAAATATATATATATATCTCATGATCCACTGATCGGATCTTAACCAGATTAGTATGGGACCACCCAGAAAGAATTATCGAAATCGGTTGACGTGGTCCAAAGTTATGCGGTAACATACATAAAAAAAAATAAAATAGAGTAAAAAAAAATAAAATAAAAAATAAAAAAATATTCCGAGGAACTGATAACCTCCTCTTTTTTTGGAAGTCGGTTAATGAATAAATTACTTTGAAACAATTGCAGAATTACGGCTGCTGCCTTTGGAGTTCTTTAAATCGAATGCATATGAAGAGTCGGACAATTTACTTGCTGCTGGGACATCGCCAGTTAGTAAAGTCAGTTGTTTACAAGTAAGCCGAAGAATTTCAACTACTTGTGGATAGTAACTAAACAATAAACATTGCATTAGATTAACTGTCGCAACACAGATAGTTGAAATGAGAAAGTTTTTCCTACAAGGCAATCACTGAAGGAGCGTTTTAGATGCTTGTGCCATTTGCTTTTGATGCCGTTGTTGGCTGGCAGTGATATTTTTTTTACGACAACCTTTGGTGTCATTGTTCGATTTTTCGATTTGTCGTCAAGTACTTACAAAAAACGCACTCACACACTCTGCCACTCCTTCAAAAGCACACAAAAACATAAATATCAGTTGGCATTTCACACAGCAATTTGCGATAAAAATAAGCCCCATACCCGAGTATGTATGTACATATGTGCGGCGAGTGGTGGGAGGACTGGCAGTGTTGCGTAGCAGAAAAATAAACACACAAATCCATCATTCATTAAAATATTCAAACGTTTTGTTGCCGCCTCCTTTGTTGTCCGAGCAGCTCATTTATGCAAAACTCTGATAAGCGCAAATGTCGGCCGATTGAGTTTGTATGTACATAAATAGTCACAGGACTGTGCTCTTATTTCACCGTTTTACCGGGAGAGTGGGGCGGGGCGGAGGTTAACGACAACAAAAGGTGGCAATTAATTTCTCGTGTTGTGATGTTGCACCTTTAGATGTTGAACAAAACCGATAGAATTTACTGTATGTATGTATGTGTGTATGTTAAATTATTCAGAATAGATAATTTTCATTCAATTCGAGTGATATGTCTTCGGAGTATTCTAATTAATTCGAGTTCTTTTGTCAGACAAATGAGCGAATATGGAGGTTGTATGTACTTACGTATGTATGTATGTGAGTTTGCACAAAATTTAAAGACTGAAATCGAAACCGCCGAACACAAGTCCTTGGAGTCGCTAGGATATAATAGAAGATGTGGATATTGTTATGCTAAAAAATTAGTTAATCGTGGAAGAATTCGTTAGATTAGTCGCTGTATGGCCAAGTTAATCTGTACAAAGACGTTTTAAAACCGTTTGATAAAAGCAATCATTCAATTTAATTTAGATATTATTTATTTATTAATCTACAATACAAAGTACCTTAAAGGCTAGATACAAATACATATAACGAACTACCAAAATGGGCAGTCAAAATTTAAGAAATTAATACAAATATCTTACTAGTTACTTATTAGTTACTTTAAAGAGTCATTCTGTTATACATAAATATCCATAGGTTTCTCAGAAACGGCTCTAACGATTTTAATTTAATTTTGTATTTAGACAATGTTTATTTATGTTGATAGATAGCATAACCGATAACATTCGTTGCCACTTATTCGAAATTAGTTATAAATTTCAAGAAATATCATAATATGGCTATAAAAGGGAAAGTATATTAATCTAATTCCCAATCCAGAGACATGTTTAAACAAGATTTCCACCTATTTTCCATCGTCTGATAAATTAAATTTTTGTTCAGTAAATTAAGATATTTTGATTTAGTTAAAGAATGCTGTTAAACATGCTTTGCTTAATAGTGTTATCTCTTAGGATATTGGTATTAATGTGGATATCAAATGGAAGATATTTTTGAACCAAAGTGTTTTCCTATTAATTTCAATGAGCATTTTCTTATGTATGCTAGTCTTTCCTGGCGTATTTCTTGATAGAGTCGGCACCTAATTTTTAATTAAGATATTTATTTAATTTACTATAGATAATCAAAACGAAATTTTATATAAGGGGTTTTCAAAATATTCTTGCTTTTTTTTAGAATTCTGAGGAATATCGTGGTAGGTTATTATTGGACCATAGTTAAATCATTTTTAATTTTTATTTGAAAAGCATACTAAAAGTATACTCGTACTTTACTATAAAACCTTAAAAAAGTCGAAACCGTTTTTGTGCGCAACTTCTTGTTATTAGTAGCGGGAAATTTTAATAGTTACAGAGATAAAAGTTACTTTCTTAGCGTTGCCGCGCAGTGATGCGTTAACTTCGAAATTACTTAAGTTTGCATGATTTACTTAGTCCATGTATGGGTACTTTTTGAACTACTGCTGTTGGTGTTTAAGTGAAAATTCAATTCTAAATTAATTTATTTTTGGCTTTTCATGCAGATTGCTAAAAATCCTAAAATATACAACCAATCATGCAAAGATGCATTTTAAACTATATTCACATTACAGCATAAATTACTTTGTTTCGATCAAATTAGTTCACCTAAATCAAGTAAGTTCACATTTTCTTAAATTTCGCAGGCCTGAGTTTTTTGAACCCTGAAATAATTTCAAATATATATAAATTAATAATAATAACAAAGTAATAATAAAAAATAGAATGGCGCGCACACAATATGTTGGAGTTTGGCCGTGCTCCTCCTCCGATTTGTGGCGTGCGCCTTGATAGTCTCACACAAATTGGAGGGACCTAGAATAAATACGTATCTGGACTAAAAAAAGAATGTCTGTGTATCTCGCTGGCCTGGCAACCAAGGCGCGATCGGCTGAATGCTGGCAAAAGTGATATGATTAAAAGGTGTGAATATGGGAAGTGGGACTTCGCTCGCCGTGTCATAGGGCCAACATGCAGTCGAGTTTTTTTTTAATTCTTCATATGCGAGTGTTAAACACTGCAACAACATGAGTATTTAGACGACTTATTAAGGTATGCTACACCCCAATCAACTCGTGCCAATGCTACATATATGTATATGGAAAAATTGCATATTAGAAATTACACTGGTTTACAGCAAAAATGTTCTATGGTTGCCACTATTCAATTCCCATGTAATTCTGAAAATCGAGATAATTTTTTAATTTTCTATGGATAACTTTTCGAGATATTTGCAAATTACCGTTATTCAGCTTTAAAAAATAGTGGTTTCAATTAAATAATCGTAATACGAGATACGGGAAATGAAAGAAAATAAAATTCTACATAAAACATTTATACATAACTTTTCGATAGCCCTGATAGTTTCTGAGAAATTAATTAATTATTTCTGAGGCCTTATGTTTTCGATGCAAACACTCTACCTACTCAGATGTACGTGGCGTATGAGTAACATTCTTTTCTGCTCATATTTTATACAAAAATCCTTGCGCATTTTCATTTGACCAATCATTATTTTCTTATTTATCTATCGATTTTCTTCATTGGTAGCTTAGTTTTTTTTTTTTAAAGAACAGGCTTTAACATAAGTGCGAAATATTTACACAGAAACTGTAATTTTCTGACTTTGTCCCTGTTAAAGTTTGAATTTTTTTGCATTTTTCCAACAAAAAAACATAAAATCTGGAATGATTAATTAATTTCTGAGAAACTAGCAGGGCTATCGAAAAGTGATGTATATACGATTTGTAGGGATTTTATTTTCTTTCATGTATGTACTTTACCTCACATTACGATTATTTAATAGGTTCGTAGGATATACGTGATTAAGTGGAACCATTCTTTTTTTAAGCTGAATAACGGTAAATTGCAAATATAACGTAACTCTTCTTCTTTCCCTTTTTTACTGGCAGGCTGTAGGTGTGTTTTTTGTTAGTGTATTGGTGTTTTTGGTTCAATTTGTTAGTTTATTTTGAATAAATTTTAATAGAAATGGAAGAAATTGTCTGAATTAATGCCAAAAACAGGTGATCTCAGCTGTGGGCATTTTTCGGCAATCAGCTGATAGAGTTTTGACTTAGGAAATTGTAGGATGGTTTGAACGACTGATACAAATTTTTAAATTATCTGCACAAAATGTTTATCAACGGACGCGTTTAAATGAAATTTGCTTATTTGTCACTCTGTTCTTAGGATTATTGTAGCAAATGAATTTTCTTGCTATAAATTATCCGATTTTGAGACACCTTGACAAAATTCATCAACCAAAATTCATCAAGAAAAATACATAACTACATAAATAGATATTATAGCTTTCGTTTGAGAGTATTTAGTTATCGACTGTGGATGAATCCTTTTCGTAAGAGAATTAGGTTGACTCTCTTGACTGCTCTTCCTTAGTTGAATGAATTCGACCAATTCCACTGGTGCGCATATCCTCGCTAACAGCACGAGAGTTCCATGACACACTCTCGCAGTGAGAAAGCGGCTGCGCCCTTTCATCGCCTTCCATAAACAACAGCTACATAGCTGTCAACCCACCGCTCTACGCAAAGTAGACACCAACGAAGATTCCACTTGAAGTTAGACATAAAATGCAGAGCGATGCGGCAGCGCTGCAAAAAGGAATTCGAGTATTCGCGGATTTTTTTTTTTTTCGTCAGCCATTTCATGTGCGCTTCTGGAATTTTATGCTTCGAAACTTCAAAGTTATTCAACGCTTTCATACAACTTTGCTTATGCCAAACGGCAGTTGCAGCGCGGCGGTTGCAGTCGAATGGAAAACTTTTCATTACTGTGGATTGCCGATTATCTGTTGCCTACACCGCCTGCCATTTGCCTGCAGGCGACGACATTACTGCTGTCTGCCTGAGCTCTTTAGGTTAGAGGTTGGGGCGGCAGCAATTGCATATTATCCACTAAAATCATTGTAAATTGGCAAAGTTGCTTGAGCGACTTTACTAAATGAGGCATTAAAACGGCGGCATATATGCATACATGCAAACATACATACATACATACTTTTAAGTACCGGAGTTAGTTATAGACACGGAACGGCGATAGTGAAGCAATGATTTGATATACTTACATAAATAGTTGGAGTGTCTTCATATTTCAAAAACGAATAACAAATTTTTGTAAGCTCCTTAAAATTTTCAGAAAGTATTGAAAGATTCTACTTCGATTTATTCTTTTATATAAAGATATGTATTTCGCGTAAAAGTTTTAATGGAAAAAAGGCTATTTTAGAATATTTTGGGTGCCTGAGAATTGAGGCGGGTAAAAGGCCGGTTTTTCGATTTTCCTTGCGACTTGACCTTTCTTAGCTACCAACATATCTCATTTCACTTGAAGCAACGTGCCAAACGAAAATTTCATAAGGATGTTTGGGAGTACTTAGTGAAAAGGGTGCTCTCTGCGGGATATTTAAAAAGTAAGTGATATTAAAAGAATGTTACGAAACCGAAGCCTCAACCATACTGAGCGCTAAGAAGTTTTAAGTTGTAGTAAAAGACCCGAATGGTATTAGTGCTTCGCAGGAATTAGGATAATGACAGCAGGGCTAAACTTGTGATGGTTATATAATGGACGAACGTAGATATTATACTCCAGGTAGTACCCATATCAAAGGAAAGTAGAACGTTTCACTCTTTCTCAGAGCCGGAGCTGGGTCATGCGTTCACAATGGCATTGAGTAGGGGAGCAGTTATCTGCCAATGACCTTGCGTGGACTTGGCTTCATTCTCCCGGAAGAGGTGAAAAAGTAGGCGGAAGCAGGTGGCGAATCGCAGACCTGTTACCGGTTGCATGTGCAAATGTTTTTTCGAAATGTACATATCGACTCCTCCAAACCATACCAAGCTAAGTCACCTTAGTCGCAGTCAGTTTCAACTTTTGAATGGAAGTACCGAAGGCAGGGGCTCAACAAGATGGCATGGCGTGCATCCTGATGTTGCACCACAGAGGGAAAGACCTACAGTTTTACACCTCGTGGAGTCTACATCCTATTTTACAAACCACGGTCTTCTCAATTTATCCAAGCAGCTGCAGTTCTGTAGTTGGGATGAGCTGCAGAGCAACATTGGGAGGAAACATTTTGTAGATGGCTCTGGTTATTTTTTTTATGAATGCACTTTGTCACCATCTTTGGCACAAAGGAAGTGCTGGTTTAATGTGTTGAGACGCTTATACCCGGAATAAAATCTGGAGCAATCAACTGTTCGAGTTAACATATCTTGTCTGCTGTGCTTAATATTCCGAACGTGGACAACCAAACCATGTCGTCTATAAGGGGAACGGTGAAGGCGAGAAGTCACTTGCAAACAGAAGATACCTGAAAGCGTTTCCACGACAGTCGGTAGAACTTAACCGAAACGACACAGATTGATATCTGCCTCTTCAGCATCATTACCCAAAACCTTTTTGAGGGAATTCGTATGCTGTTATAACAACAATAGAAAACAGTGTGAGGATTTGCTCTCAGCCTACTCAATATGCTCTACGCCTATGCGAGATTTAAGAAAAATAGACTCTCTTTGTTTAAGAACTCGCTTGTTGGCAGCCAAGATCTATGGACGAGTGCGAGGGCGATATTTAGGAATTCCGTTCTCGACGGGAGGAGGAAGATTTTAAGAACAACAAGAACTTTGTAAGTACAAAGTCTCTTTTATTCTTGAACCATATATAATTTTAAAGTTAAATAGTTAAATTTTTGAAAAAAAATGAATTTTCACTTGATGCAAGGTATCTTATTGTAATTGGTTGTCTTGCATTTAATGTCGTTCGTTACTTCCCCATGAAACTGCTTTAACAACGGGTAAATGCAAATATCAGAATACTTGTGTGCAGTGGAGTAAACAGAAAGGGGGGTAGGAGATCATTGGCGGTGTATGGCAATAACCTTTTGCAGTGATAGCTGGCTTCAAGCTCTTAAAATTCAATAATAAATAAATAATTAAAAAAAAATTAAATAATAATTAATGGGGGTCCACTTATCCTCCTCCTTTCTGCAAAAATTATTCCAGTTGCCACTCTGTATGTGCGAGCCTTGGAAGTACGCGACCACATACACGCTCGCAGCGAATGTAAAGATTATTTAGCTGATAAATACCAGCTTTTTGTGCTTTCTCATATTTCGTGGTGTCGCCTTGTGGCACTTTTGCCGTTCCTCCTCACCAACACTTGTTTATCTCGTCATTTTGTGTGTCTTGTGTGCCGCATGTCGCTTTTGCTCTTACTTATTGTTGTTTTGGTTGTTTTTGTGGGATGTTTGACAATGCGACAAAGCGAGCTGCACGCGCTTTCATAAATTTCTGGCAAGTTTCGAATATTTACACGTTTCAATTTGTGGGTTTTTTGTTTGTGGCAAAAATGTGTTGACAGGTGAATAACCGCCACTGAGCTGTCGCTTCTTAAAGCTCACATACTTAATAAGTATTACTTATCTACACACGGGCTATATATGTACATATGTATGTACGTCTAATACATATTTATCCATTTATGTATGCTGCATCTCTAAATTTTCGGTCTATCAGCCAGTTTTGTAGCCATTCTGGGCTATCGAGCAGGAAAGCTGTTACTTAGCTGCCTAATGTCTAAAGTGTCTTCGTAATTACATCCGGTAGGAGATACATATGTATGTATATACGTACATTATGAAATATGAAATATTAATCAAAATGTAATGCTACTACATGCGTTTGCAATTTCTATTAAAGTAATACATACATACAACTATTATATTGCCGCATAGATGTGCTTAAATAGATGTATGGACGTTTAGATATCCACAGGACTTACCCATAGAAATTGTGAATGGACGCCTATAGCAGAGGTTAAATTAATTAATATCTCCCATATGATTTCTTAAATTTTACGAAAAGTAAATGTTTTGCCACGCTTAGTCTTAAAGGTTGGATATTTGATCCAACGCTTAAACGTTATGCTCGATTCTCACGTAACAAAAATACTAAAATGCCTTTCTTACTTCGCGTCACTGGAATGACTGGTTTATACGAGTTGTCCAACCGATGCACAGTGTTTTGACTATATGGAGGCAGGGTGGAAAAAGTTATGATGACAAAGAAACCTATTGGGCTTTGAAAGTGAATAGTAAAAGTCATAAATACAAAATTTCACATCAAAATTTAAATTTTTAAGTACAACATTCGTATTTTTGACAGTGGAAAGCAGAAAGCAAAGATTAACCAAAATTCCATCACACTTAATGACTGGGCCCACATATTTTGCGAGTTCAAAAAGTGATTCAATCTTCCCCATATCTTATATTTAGGTTTTCCTAATTAAAGAGAGAGTACAAAGTAAATTTCATCGAAGTAGGATCAAATTTAGTGTTTCCATCCAAAAGTGTGGAGGGCGTGGCAATTAGCAAATGTAATAATTACCTATTCCTAAGAAAGATTAGAGCACATGTCAAGTTTCAGCGAAGTCGGTGCACCTTAATTACTATTTCCATCCATAAAAAGCGTATTTAAAAAAAAATCGAGTCAGTACACTTTTGAATTTCTGATTGTATTGAAATTTGGTTTATGCATCCATTTAGAATCACAGCTTTATGTGGCGGTATAAACCAGGAACATTCTAAATAAGTGCCCCACTCACAAAACAATATGGCTAGCTGACCTATTTGGGGTCTCAATAGGTATATATATAAGTACATATATATGTATGTGTGTACATATGTAAGTTGATGTGACTAGTACCCAATAGAGATGGCTGCGAGAATCTTCTAATATTTTGTTTTAATCACGTTCATTTTTTCATTTGAACTTAAATATATAATTTGCATTTCATATAAGTCGGCTTTTTCTACATAAATTCAATCAATGCTATGAACTAGCAATTGCTTGGTGAAAGTCGCAATATTTGCTACTTGTAGGCAACCCGACAACCTACAGATATGCAAAAAATAGTATGAATATATAAGAATGCCTCCAATCGCCTCATCTGTTGAGATTTCTGCAGATGAACACAGTGTCAGCACGATTACTTGCAGTAGGGGCAAGGCCTTCTTCACTAGAGCACACCAATTAAAATCGGCCACCAAGTCTAACTTACAACTAGGAAGGAATAGGAAGGATCAGGAGAGCTTCGTAAAAGTGCAAGAGGACATTAATAATTCTATATTTCAATTTAAAATCTTATGGAAAGGCGCATATTTCAATAAGGACGAGTGGTGTGGAAAACGAGAGTTTGAGCATCTTTGCTGTAATACCAAAAGATCAGCAGATCAAAGACGATCAAAGACAAAACTCAATGAAAGTGGATGAAATCAGCAGTGGAAAAAATAAATACTAAAAGTGAAGCAGGACAATCCTCATCAGCTCTTATCTTGAATAGATGGTGTTGCCTTTGTCAAAACGAAATTCACCGCGTTAAACAATACCACGACCAATAAAATAGCCTGAGCCAACACCGGAGCTTATTTAAAAGTGGTTGAAAACCAAAAGATCCCATAACGACTCAGAGCGAGAGTATGCGATACCGGCCATACCATTTTTTTTAAATGCAAATCGTTGGCAGAATGAGTAATTCGTGTCTGAGCGCTTTGTATTATCTCCTACAAGAAAACAAAAAGTTAGACACCCAGTCCCCAGTCCGTTTCGTTGAAAGCTTATTCAGTTGGCCATTCCATTTCTATGGTCCCCGTAGCTCGCCCGAGCAGGGTCGTAGATCTTACGTAGAACAGTTATCTCGACTACTCCCAAAGCTTTTTCGTTATATTTACTTAAACTAAAACCAACAAAAAAGAATTATGCCACCTTAAGACCTGGGTAGGTAACCCTAGTGCACATATATGGACTTTTATTACAAAATATTCAAACTATTTAAGCTTGCAGGTCACAGAACTAGCTTATTTAACCAGCTGTTTACCACAACTTTTCTCAATTTTTGGTTTTAATGGTGCTTTGTGTGTAAAGCAGCAACAAAATGGTAAAGGAGAAACCACAGAAAAGGATTTAAGTGCCTGCGACAAAGTTCACTTTTCGTTGTGATTTGCCACAGAAAGCCCATAAGTAGAATTCTGCAGAGCAACCAAAACCTGACGGAACACATGGGGGTGGGCGCCCAAGCAACGCGAATCCGACTACGCCTTCACACAACCCTCTCTGCCAAAGTAGTGGCAGCAAAAGCGTAAACTTAAAAGTGATAACGAAATTGAAAATTTCTCACATTTATTTAACGGCGACACAGTTTTGTTGCCGTTGCAGGAAAATGGGTTGACGGCAGCCGAAAACTGAAAGTCTGGAGACAATCACATTAGTTTAACGATGTTTTCGAAAAAGTATTAATTGCGAAACCGCAACAGCCGAAACGCGCCGGTGGAGCACACATGCGTTAAAATACTAACGGCACATAAATGTGTACATAAGTATAATTCCATACATATAACGCTGTAGGGAAACCCCGAACTGGTGAACCAAATTTGTAGTTCCGTACTAGATCTTTTAGCACTAGCACTTTTAAAAAACGATTTTATTTTTAGAAATCTATATCTAAAATGACGAATTTGGAACTCGTTCGAAACTATAGAAAAAGGGATGCAGAACTAACTAGATCTCATATGGCGAATTTTGGGCTAGTTCGGAACTACCGAAAAAAGGATGCAGCTGGGGGCTTGTTTAATTTAAATAGACATTTGCTTTGCGGGATTTTCGTTCAAATGCGCTTCCAGTCTGCACTTCGCAGATGTTTTTTTATAGTTTGGTAATACAAAACTAAAATATGTGTTAACATTTTGGGATCTTCTGAAATCTAACCAATAACAGCAAGAACCTCTGCATACTCAACTACAGCCAAAGGTATGTAAACGTGTTTACGGGGTTCACAGTGAACCAGATCCCATTTGTCTAATTTAGGACTGGTTCTAAATTCGCCAGCTGTTTGCACGCAAAAGAGACTTATCGCGAACTAGTAGTGGATCTAAATCTACTAGAAGCGCACCAGTTCAGAACTAGAGATTTTCTCCACAGGAAAATTACGAAGGCATGTATAGTACATGAAAATTTCTCAAGTCGATTTGCTAGCTAGTTAGGAGCCTTCACGTACGTACATACATATATGTATATGTATGTATATATGTATTATTTAAACATGTGGCAAGTATGGGAATGCATTGGAAGTGTTAAAAACAATGGAAATAATTTTATTACACTTATTGTGTTTTCCACACCGACGATGTGCTGAGGAATTCTAATTGAAATTCCATTGCGACAGCGCCAGCCGACTCGTTGTCACGTCCTCCCTCTGTTTCGCTGAAGGACTGTAGTTCGAACAGTGAGTTATGGGGTTGTGGCTGAAGTGATTCTGTATATAAGCGGGGAAGGATGTCGCTGAGAAGAGGTGGTAGGATTAGATCAATGTGCCACAAATAAACAGGAATAGCTGCAACTGGTTCAAAAAGCCGTTGGCATTGGCTTTAGAAGAATACAATACTTTTATGTATGCAAAGCGTTATTTCCGGCATCTTGGCATTTAAAGCGCTGTTCAGCTTACTTGCAGAGGTTCCATACAAAGGCACTGTTTAATGTATAGTGGGATGTCATTTGAATATTACTACACCAATAAACGCGTTTTAAATTTTGTAATTAATCCGAAAGAAAATGCATTTTCTATTATTGGCTAAAATTGTACACTGATGCCATCTGAATATGGACATAATATTAGTAGTATTTGTATGAAATTAGGTAATTTATATCTCTTAAATCGGCGGCCGCTGTGGTGTAGAGGTAAGCAGTGCGCGCTTCCATTCCGCATGGCCTGGGTTCAAGCCCTGGTCAAAGCAATATCGCAAAAAATTTAAAAAACTGCGGTCGTCCCTCGGCAGGCAATGACAAATCTCCGAGTGTATTTCTGCCATGGAAAACAGCTTCTCATAAAAATACAATCGCCGTTCGGAGTCGGCGTAAACCTATAGGTTCCTCCCCTTTGTGTGTACGATAGCCAGACGTGCCGATTTTATCAGTACAGTACTGATTTTTCAACTTTCGTACTGATATTATTAATTTCTCAATCAGTACGCTAATGTCCTGATTTTCCAAAATGTGTACTGATTTGTACTGAATTTGCAATTCTGAGAATACAAATCGGTTTTATTTATGTTACCGCATAACTGTGGAGCACGTTAATCGATTTCTATAATTATTTTTTTTTTTT
>NW_016166963.1:9424-22666 GCF_001687245.7 Rhagoletis zephyria | reverse complement strand
AATGTTAAGTTATTTTATGTTATGTTATGTTCTCTATTGTTATGTTATCATATGTTGTGTTATGTTAAGCTATGTTGCGCTATATTATGCTATGTTATGTTATTTTATATTATGTTATACTATGTTATGTTATGCTATGTTGTGCTATGTTATCTGATGCCAATTTATATTATGTTATGCTGTGTTATCTTATGCTAAGTTCAACTCTCCTCCACTCAACTCACCCTAACTAATGTTATTTCACCTCAAAACACCTTATCTCATCCCAACTCAGCTCAACCCCCCTAACTCATCTTAACTTATCTAAACTCACTTCCTTCAATTCACCTAATCTTAACTCAACTCATCCCAACTGTCCTTAATTTTAGTGGTTGAATTTCAAACGCTGGGCGAACAGTAGTAAATACATTAGGGTCATAGATAGCGTTACCGCTTTGGTAATTTTTAAGCAAAATTGGTCATTTTTTTCTTTATTAATCAAGTTTGGTAATTTGGTAATTTAGTTTTCAATTTGGTAACTTTTTCGATTCGGACTTACGTGTCAAATAGGTCAACAATATTGGTTCCGATTCCACATTAGTAACTGTACCGTTAGCGTTTCCTTTTATAGAAATACCTGGTAATCCTGAAAGTTTCGCAAGGTGAAAGTTGTTCCAGCATTCCTTGGTTACAAACTGCTTGAAAGTGGCTATTGCTAATCCGTGCTATCTACCGTGTCCTTTCCTGGAAGGTGTTGNCCTGAAAGTTTCGCAAGGTGAAAGTTGTTCCAGCATTCCTTGGTTACAAACTGCTTGAAAGTGGCTATTGCTAATCCGTGCTATCTACCGTGTCCTTTCCTGGAAGGTGTTGGGTTGTTGTTGTTGTTGTAGCAGCATACAAGCTCCCCAAAGAGTTTTTGGGGAGTGTTGCTGGAGTGACAGTCCTTGGCCAAATATAAATCTGGGTCGTTCCGGTTACGTAGACCCGACTGTCGTGGGAACGGGTTTTGGGTTGTCGTACCTTTCCCAGTCAGTTCGTGTATGTTCTCGTTCAAAAAGCTACGGGATTCAGCGGGGCACTTCACTCTGTCTATGTGTGAGTCGAAAGATTTCCTTCAAGTGTTGAATTTTTGATATATTTTCTTGTCACTTGTTTACATATAGTGGTCGAAAAAATTATAGCCGCACCATATTTGGACAAGTGTTAGCATATTATTTTTTTTTTTGTTATTTAATTTTGATTAGTTTTTTAAAAAATTTTATTTCTTTCTTTAACAGAACTCGTGTAAATTGAAAATTCAAACTTTGTTCAATATTTAAAAAAAATCAGCAAACTTTCTTAAAAATTTTACGTGAATGGCGCGCTGATTGCCTGAAAAGCTTGGTGACTTCGGAAATATTGTATAGTTCTGCACATAAAATAAGTTTGGTAATTTTTCGTTGAATCTGGTAACTTTTTCCGGTGATTTTGGTAAATAATAAAAAAAGATGTTGTGGCAACACTCGTCACAGCTAAAAAGCATGCAAACTATTTTGGTTTCAAGGAAAAAGAAGACTAAAAAATATGCTGTAATGTAGTAATACTTAACATGAGATGCTGTTGAAAGAAACTAAAAATCCTCCATAAGTGTTTCAAATAATGTGGTTATTTTCTAATATAAATATACTGAAAGCAACGAGCCTCTCTTTCGAGATTGGGTAGATAAACGCTTCGCTGATATGCGTTTATAATATACATATGTATGTATATAATAATATTTTTGGCGCTTACACTATTTGCTAAGGGCCGTTTGCACCATGTCTGGTTAATTCTAACTCCCAGTTATACACGTGATCGATAAAGTAGTCGATGTGCTTAACTAAAGGATGTACCTCCTGTTAGCGTTAACTAGACATGGTGCAACCGGCCCTAAATGTTTGGCTGAGCTTCTGAGGGACCTACAGTTTTACGACGTCTCCGAACCGCAAATGGAAAAAATTTATTATAAACTAACACTCTCTAAAACTCTTTTGAATGTCATCAGACTAAATTTGTATAGTCTATAAAAATTCTTACCCAAAAATTCTAAAAACCCAGATTAAAAAGTTGAAAATTTGGATGAAAACTTTTTGAATATTCTAAGTTCTAATAAAAATTTAAAGTTTAATTTATATGATTTTGGTTAAAGCATGAAACGTATTTTGAAAAAAAAAACAACTTTTTACTTTAAAAATATTTAACAATTAACTAAACTTTACAAAATAGTGTGTGTACATTAGAGTGGTCCAAAAATGCATGTGTAAAGTACGAATTTTTATGCTCTAGGATTGTATCCGAAAAAATATATGTACCCCAATTTTTATTTTAAATATTTAAATGTTTCCATGTATTTTATGTATGTATGCATATGGGGAAAAAACCACTTTCCGTAGAAATTATACAGAATTCTTGAAGATCAATATTTTTCGATCGGAGAACCTGTGTTTTCAATTTTACTTTTTTTTCTGACTACCCCAATGTACATATATTTTTGATTTTATTCTATTTAAGAACTAAATAATACTTTTACATTTATAATACTTTATACACCTTAGTGCGAGGCGCGCTGCTGTCAGTTTCAATTTTGTTTATAACTTTCACAACTCGTCAATCTGTTGCTGCCAAATTTCGTTCATTTTTCTTTGAATGCCTTGAAATGTAAAAATAGAATTTGATTGCAAGGGTTCCACGAAAGTGAAGTACGCATATATGTAAAAAAAAGTCTTTTGTTCTCTTATTATTCAAGGTATTTTACGCAAACTCAGGAATATCTAGCCAAAAAACGTTTGCTTTCGAAACGGATGTAATTTAAATAAACTACCAAATAGTCCATCAAGCAAAGCAGAGCATTATTGAGTGGGATATTTTAAACAGAGAAATCCCCTATATAAAATTAGTTGTTAAAATGGAAGTAAAAGAGAATTGATACATGCATAAAGATGAAGGAAAGTACATTTAAAGCAATCGCAAATGCAGGGAATTATTGCGAAATATTTTGTAATTTTTAATGCGTTTTTTAGTATTGTTTTTTTTCCTCTTACTTGGGTCCATCCCATTGCATTAATTAACTGATTGCAAATTTTCATTTGCAAAAGAATTGGGAATCACCGAAGAGACGTTCGTTCATACTATGTATGTATATATGTACAGCTATGTATATATACATTTGTTTACATTAGCGAATATTTAAAAGTTGTATTTATGTACATATATATGTATGTACATAAGAGTAAGATGTTTGTAGGTGTTCCTATGCAGGCGTNATTGCAAATTTTCATTTGCAAAAGAATTGGGAATCACCGAAGAGACGTTCACATTATGTATGTATATATGTACAGCTATGTATATATACATTTGTTTACATTAGCGAATATTTAAAAGTTGTATTTATGTACATATATATGTATGTACATAAGAGTAAGATGTTTGTAGGTGTTCCTATGCAGGCGTATTTTTGTACATTTCATAATGAAATGATTTGGTAGGTGCGGTTGTATGAAGATTTCTGTGAATAAGAAAAGTATATAAATGTTAAAATATCTATATACTTATTTCTAAAAGGTATTTTTCTGTTACCAAACGACGTCTCCTTTAATATCTTATCAAATTTAATGAATGATATCTAGTTTTGAAGGGAAGGAGCTGACATACATGCGAAAAATAGTCACGTTGTTCGAATTTAGTTATTTATTAAAAAGAAGGGGATTTTTAACAGATGAAAGCACTGTATTCAGTCAATAAAGCGCCAAATCTGCCATAATGCTTCATAAAATTTAATAATTGAGACGCCATTTTGAAGAAAAGCTGCACTGCTTGAGAGTGCTATAGATATTGACTAAAAATTTGCATTGAATTCAGCGAATGAAAGGCATTTAAATGCACCCTTAACCCGAAGTAATCATTTCGAAGAGGGTTGCCAGCTATCTTAAAATATTAATCTTTACATCTTTATACATATATATTTTTCAAAGTTATTTTCCTATTACCAAACGATATCTCCTTTAATATTTTATAAAAATTTTCATTTAAAAGTAAGAACTTCACGTAATTTGCACAACTTCTCCGTGACTCAGACCTCACTATTTGGGATGAGATTTCGATGGTTCCCAAAGAATAATAATTTTCCTTTTGGAGGCAAAATCGTTCTTTTTGGGGAGACTTTCATCAAGTGTTATTTGTCGTTAGACATTTAGATTGGTAGTAGGATGGCCATCGTTGAAAGTTTAGTTAACCGATCACCTTTATGGCGACATGTTAAAACTCATAAGTTGATTTCAAATATGCGGGCAAATGAAGATCATGTTTTTACTGAATGGTTACTCTAATCAGGTATTGGCGATTTAGAAGTTCACACGGAATACTCCAATAAAGCGATTAAATGCTTTTGTAATTATGACAGTATTATTACTTCCGTATTCAATGCCACGCAAATAAATGATAACAACCCTCTCCAGTTTCATTTAGCAGCGATTTTTTGCCCAAAAAATGATGATTGCACAAAAATGAATGAGCATGTTATTTCCAATTTGTTATTTATTTTCACTTTAATCTAAAATATTGGATGCGAATAAGTCGCACGGGTAAGCTAGTTTTTTCTTAAATCTAATTCATGTAATGTAATGTAACATATGTAGTATGTACACTAGGGTGGTCCCTAAAATCAAATGAACCCCCTTAATCTGTAATACTACGGTCAAAGATATCACATATAAATTTTGGTCCCAATTGGAGACGGTTAAGGCGTGTCGCAAAGTTCAGGTTCCTCTATCGATTCAAAAAATTAAAAATATATTTTTTCATTTAATACCCAAAATCGATACTACGAAAGGCGAAGATATCACATATAAATTGGTCACGATTGGAGTCGGTTAAGACGTATTCATAGGGTAATCTGAACTTTGACCCCTGTGCCTTAACAGACTCCAATCGGGGCCAAAACTTATACATATCTTCGACTATAGTACCATCGATGTGAGGTTGATGCTTGGGAAATGTAATGTAAAAATTTGCTTCCTACATTTAAGGACCACCCTAATGTGTGTACATTGCGGTGGTCCAAAAGAATTTAAGTCGGAATTTGAATGCTCTCCCCCCAGGATTTTTGCTTATCAAAAAAAATATACCCTTACTTTTTTTATTTTGAAATCAAAAAAAGTTTAGAGGTCGTTCAATACGCTCAATGTTGTCCATGTATTTTACTTATAAATATAACAAAATTATCCAATCATGCTATTTATACTATCTATGCACCATGCTAGACAGTATGCATCCGATCGTGAATACCCCTAATATTTTTCCATGATAAAAATATAGAAAGGTAGAACCGCTGAGAGACACTTTTAGCATTTTTGACGTTTACGCATCACTCATCGGGTCAATTTTTATCAAAATAATTTTTCATCATACAGGTACATAGCTCACATTTAAAATTTGTACGAAATCGGTTAATAAATATGATTTTTATAAATAGCTCTACTCCAGCTCCACCTAGCGAGTTTTCTAGTAGTATATCTAACCTCTGACAATTTGGCAAGTGGTTTCTGAGTTCAGTCGGTGTTCGGACAGCTATCATTTTATGCAAATAGGTATGAAGTAGAGCTGCAAAACTATCGAATATACCATCGATAGTATCGATAGTTTTATTGATAGTACCAGTGCTTTGAAATTTTGTGATCTTTACTTAAAAAAGTGACGCTGTGAATTGAACTAAGGAAAATATCTAGAATTTCACGCTTAAGATATAATATTTATACTTACATATGTGGAATTAAATTAAAAATGTAATTAGTATTTTCAACGAACTTTGTGAAAAATGTTATCTAACGATCACGTTTAATGTCAACCTCTTATATTTTAGTCGGTCAGTGTGCTATAAAAAAAGAGAAATTTTAAGTCATTCACGCAAAGACCTATTCAGCAATATTGGTTATATTTTCAATACTTTCAAAGGCACGCATCTGTAAAAGGTCTAATTTTTAAGAAATAAGAATAATTTAGTTATTGTTGAAAGTTCAAAATGAAAAAGAACTCGAAATATTACATTTTTGATAATTACGAGTGACAGATTTCAAATTGTTACAGTTTATTTGCAATGAGGAGCACATATTTTTCACAACGCCTAATGCATTTTCCAATATTACATTTACTATTTGCTATAATTTTTGAATGTCTCCGTTTTGCGCTGAAAAACTTATACTCAAAAAACTTACAAAAGGTAGCCAAAGTGACACGTCAAAATTGGTATTTTAATTACTTTGATTACTTATAAAAATTAAAATTACATTATTACAATAAACAAAAGTTAAATAAGTTACAAGAACGCGTCACATTTGTTTTCAAAATGACCCAATTAATTTAAAGGTGAGTGACACAAAAGCACACGGTTCCGGAGATTTGCCCATATCTTAATTACATGATTGCCTTAGTTTAAATTAAATTTAATATTTGAAATAGGTGGCAACTCTCCTACATGACATAAAGCCCGGCAGGAAAATGGCGTGGTAGAAAGCCCTCATAGCCGATACATTCTAAGATATATTATTTTCTGTCCAAGGAAAGTAATGTGTCGCGTGTCGCTTTATAAATGTATACATAGAAAACGAAAACTGAAGAAGAAAAGCGTCCGTGCTCCATGGTTTGAACTCGCGATCAACAAGTTGTTAATCGAACGCGCATCCATTCGGCTACAGCGCACAGTGGTTCAAAATTGGTATTTTGTAATCACAATTCACTGGAGCCTTCATTTTTCACTCAAATTGATAATTTTTTTTTAATGAAAGCTAATAGGATTCGTAGGAGGTCAATTGAGCCCGATTTTTGAATTTTTGTTTGTATGTATTATTTTTTTTTTAGTGCAAAGTGCAGAAAAAGTAGCAATTTTGAAGAAACTGGTTTCTTCTGATCCAGTTAATTAAAGTTATATAATAAAAATGTTTAGCAAAATTATAGTTTTTTTTTTTAATTTTAATGTTTTTATAAACATTTTGGGTATGTAGTTTTACAGATCATGGAATTTCAGTATAATAAAGTGCATAATATAACAAATGCTTTTATTTCCCATTTAGCATGCAGATGTGCTCGCAATGTTAGCAAAATTATTAAAAATCAAAGCGACCTCTCAGCCACTTGCAAATTGGACTTTATCATACTAAAATTAAGTGATCTATAAAACTGCATACCGAAAATTTTTCTAGAAATTAAATTTTTTTTAATTTCACCCGGACGAACAGACTAAAATCCGGTCAAAAACCGGACACCTGGCAACCCTAATTTTTAACAAGTGGCATCTATTTTCGAAAAAATAAAACCTTGTTGCACATCTACACGCCAAGCCCTTTAATTTCACACCTAATTTTTGAAAATCGAACGCAAAGATAAAATGATACGAGAAGCTAACTCAGACGTTCCCAAACTCTTTTTTTCTCTTAGATTTCTTTCAAATTTTTACTGGTTTCGGTGGACCCCTGCTGCTACATTTATACCATATTTTCAAAAGTCATCAAAGAGCTGAATAAAAAATCTAACGATGGAAATTTGCGTCGTTGCTGAGTTTCAGCCCTAAATTCGGAGTGGTAAAAATAATAAGAAAAATAAATGAAATAAAAAGAGCCGTGAGTACATACTAGGTACTCATGAAATTTGATTTATAAACATATGCGTACGGCAAAGCATAAAACTACGTTTACATATAAATATAATCTCAATCACAACTCGAGGAAAAGTTAAGTTTTTTCGCTGTGCCACCGTGGTCACTTTTTTCTGCTACACATATTAAACAATTTTAATATTTTTTAACTTAATATTTTATTACAAATACCTTTACAAACCTCTTGTCCTTGCTAGCGTCAATTTTTGTTTACTTTTCCATTTGACATTCCTCCTCTTCTTCGCAAGTACAATCAGGTGTATTTTTTCTTAGGCTTTGTATAAAAAATTACAAAAAAAAGAAAAACTGTATAGGGTTGGTCAAATGAATGGCCCAGGTCCCAGGTCCGATTCTATTCGATTTTTGGCTATAAGGGCTTATGTTGGACAGAAGAGGGAGTATAAGGGACTCAAAATGGAGAAAATTAGCCTATGGTTACAGAAGATATGGATTAAATTAACTGACGAAGACCTGCATGCCAAATTAACTTTTCTTTCAAAGTTTACACTGCTGGCAAATGTAAATAGGGATTAAAATGTAAAAACTAATTAATGCAGCTAAAGTAAAATCTGTGGAGAATTAACAATAAAATGCTTTTTTCGCAAAATCTATAAAGGACTCTTTTATTTCTCAAAAAAACCTGGGTAACAGTTATTCGTCCCCACGCTGTATATATGTAAGTATGTATGTATGCTATTTGTAAGAATATGGTGCACTCAATAAGACTCGAAGAACATCTCAAAATAAGAGCCCTAATGTAGTCATTTATGAGGCCGATAAGAGTCTGATGAAATGATTCATATATGAGGCCAAAAATTGTTTTAAAAGAGTCCAAAATGATCCGTATTTTAGTAATAAGAGTCCAATATGAATTTAAGCTCAAATAAGTGGATATTAGAAGGAAGGGAAACACCCTCATAACCGACTCATAAATGAGCGTAAAGGCTCCGAAATAGGACTCCGTAAAGACTTATTTATGACTCCAAATGTTTGCTGGGCAGTTATCAACGCACCCAGTTAAAATGTTTTCAGAATTTTTAAAATGTTGTCTTTTGTTAGACTACTAAACATATGCCTAAAACCATGCAAGCGATCTTAATTTACTATTAATAGAATCTGCGACTAAAAATTTACAAAATCATGAATGCCAATTTTCAAATTGTTCAACTATTTATCCCCAAAAATCTTCCAATATTCTCAATACTATATACCGTCCTATTCCATTTTCCGACCTTTTCAATGCTGTCAACGGAATTTCGTTATATTTTTTTAAATCCGAGTTATTAGCGATTTTTCTCAATAGCAGCACACACAAATACATAGTTTGTCTCTTTTTGTCTCCGTGCATGCGCACCGGATGGTTATGATGCAGACATGGTTAAATTGAAGTTCTCAATTTTTATGTTTATTATTTAAAATGGTAATCATTTATTTATGTAAACACAAAATCAATTTTATTTAAATTTTGATATATTAATATAAAATTTATTGAGGCGATGGATATTTTTGTACTTTTAAAATGAAGGTTTATCTCATTAAATATATTATATGTATACCGAAACAGTTTTTAATTTCTTCATTACGCAGATTATACGTTTATATATGAATTCAGGAGCAAAGTCGAAACTCTGAAATCAAGGTGAAATTAATGTATAATTTCGTCCGCTATGCATAAAGCGGGGCATAACCTAGAGCTCCTCTGAAATCCTTAAGAATATATTGAAATATTTGACTTTGATTACATATTTTCACCCTAACTACAAAAAATTCGGAGAAATAATGATTATGCCTCAGAAATAAATTCATATTGTTCTTCGAAAAAATTAAAAAAAAAACATTACATACATAGAGATTTTCAAAGCCACACTGCGCATGCGCAATATCTCAAATTTTGAATTCGGCGGAACGAAAACATTTCAGATTTATATTTTTACATCTCTTCTTGCGCCAAGATTAGGATAATAAAAAAAAAAACAAATCAGTTATCGAAAAAGCACTTCCGTCGTAAAAAACCTTAGCACCAATCAATGCTGCTTTTGAGAAAAATCGGTAATAACTCGGATCTAAAAAATATAACGAAAATCCGTTGATAGCATTGAAAAGATGTGGAAAAATAGAATAGGATGGTATATAGTCTTGAGAATATTAGACAATTTTCGGCGATAATTGGACAATTTGAAAATTGATATTCATGATTTTGTCAATTTTGAGTTGGAGATTATATTTACTATCAATTTGGATTGCTTGGTAAGATAAAAATATCAATATATATATGTATTTGAGTTCCTGGCTAAAAACTACCCCTATAAACTCGGTGATTTTTTTCCAAATAGGCCGAAATAGCTTCGAATTATACACATTTTGAGTTTTAGGACGACAATAGATTTATATCAAAAAATTTTGACATTCAAATACGGTTCGCTAATCCGATATTCAAAATATTGGGGAGAGCCTTTGAAAAAATGTCTGTGGACCTGTAGTGCAACTCATTTCTCTACTAATATCATGTAAAGATGAATAGAAAGTTTTTTGAACCGGTCTAATGTACATACAAACTAAAGTATGCATAAAAATAGGTACATAGCCGTATGCTTGCGCGGAGTTTGCATAATCGTAAGTATTAAGGTATCCACACACCTATGCTATTGTGTCGGTGCGAATCTGCTTCGACAAACCTTACAACAATGCCGACCATAGTTTTAAATGGCGAACCACACGCTTGTACGATTTTGCTCCAGCGGTATATTCGGGGAAACTCCATTATGGCCGTTCGTTGAAGGTGTGGTGGGCGATGGGGAGTGGGCGTGGCACCTCCAACTGACCTTTTTGGAGAGGGCATGAACCGCCATTGACAAAAATGCAACCCCGGACCACCTAGGCCCCCTATGGTTCCCTACGGGCCCCTTAGAAAAATGGCCAAAATCCGCAATTTTTACTTGCGTCCACAGTATTTTTGCGTAGAATTCATTTCTGTGTAGGCGGCCTTCGGCCGCGCTTAGGGATTATAACCCTTACTAAGTAGAATTCTCCTTTCTGTGTGACCTAACTGTGATGTAACCTTGGGAAAGGATGAGGTAACTAGAATTCCCTTTCTGTGTGGTAAACCTGGGGCTGCCGCCCCAGTGATGTCTATTTTGGTTACTGGGTGTTTTATAAAAATGTCTTGTATATAAAAATGTATTGTGCAAATCAATATTTAACATTTTTCAAGCGAATAAACGAAAATGAAAATTGTGATTTTTGGCAATTTTTCTAAGGGGTCCCTAGGGAACTATAGGGGACCTAGGTGGTCGGGGGTTGCATTTTTGTCAATGTCGGTTCATTCCCTCTCCAAAAAAGTGGGTTAGAGGCAGGGACGTGAACCGGTTTTGAACCGAACCGGTTTTGAACCGGAAGACCGCTTTTTTCTATTAATTAACTGAACTATTAACAAAACCGAAATTTTCCACAAATGTTTGATCCGAACCGAAAACCGAACCACTTTCTATAAAGGTTTAAAAGTTCGTTTCAACCAATTTTCAATAGATAAATGTGCCCACTTTTTTTCTTTTTGTTAAACGTGGTAATACCTACCATGTCTGTTTACCATGTGACAATATCACATGTAAAGGCAACCCATCTCATTTGACAGACACTTGACCCTTAACCTTAATCATATGAATCGCATTTCCTCTTACTCTGCATATGCCTAAATGTAAGCAACCATTTGCAATAGCAAGTAAACACAGGGTGCTTCTAATGAAATTAAAAATTTTCTGCTGTAACCCAAAAAACACCAAAATATATTTCTCCAACCTTGGAGAAATTCATAGTTCTCAAGTTGATATCCAACATCATTCTCCAACTCATCTCTAACCGACGCGCAGATACGTAAAAAGTGATAGAGAAACGAATTTTTAGTTATCAAGTGAAAACGAAAGCTATATAAAGAGGAAAATTACCAACAAAAAAGAAATAGTCTTCAAAGTATCCTCAAATAATCTGGAAAGAAAATAAAACGCGAAGTGAATCAAGTGGCAAAATTACTGTCGGACTGTATACTGAAGTGAACTATTGTAATACGATATTGATTAACTACATAATACAAAAGGAGTAATAAAATGAAAAATTAATATTTAAATTCATCTAAGTATGTCGTTTCAATCAAAAAGGTATAAGGTATTTTACAATTTACCAATTGGAGAGTTACATTGGAGTTCAAGTTGAGAAACAGTCCGTTTTTCATGCAAAGAAAGATGCCCTTTTTGTTGAGAACGCTATGATCCTCCAATTGAAGTACTGTTGAGAAACCTAACTCAAACCTAAATGTTTATTGGGAATGCACATGCTGGCCAGTGTTGCCGTTTTAGCCCTTTGGTGGTTAGATTTAGCTGCCACATACTTTTTTTGGCCACCTAAATTTAAAATTGCCCCTAGCCCTTTCGAGAATTTATTTATACTATGTAAGAGAATAGTTTTTAAACTAAGAAAGATATATATATACATATATGTATTGTATGTGCCTTACGTTTTTATACATACATACTGTAAAAGTGTTAGGGCTGTTAACTTATCTATTAACGATTTAACTAAGTTTAAAATAGATAAGTGTACGGCCCTTAATATGCTTAATTTGTTAAATTGCCCATCAAGTCGATTGACCGTATATGCTGCTGGTGCGACTTCAAAAACTATTTGAAAATTTTATGATTGTACCAGCATGCTGGTGCCGTGAGTGGTGAAATTAGCTCAATTTTCTAAGTAAAAGGTATTTTGGCGGAAATTTCTTGCACTATATGAGTCAAAGCCGTGTTTGTGGAAGATTAAGTTCTCGGTATTGCAGTCGTGAAGTAAAAAAAAAAAAAAACAATGTTTAACAAAATGGTAGAAAAATTATGAAATTTCGGCTCTAATCATTTCGATCTTTCCTCGACCTCATTTGTAAAGAAATAAATATTGTACCAGCATGCTGGTAAGTTGTATGCTTCGAGCCTGTTGGTACAATCACTTGATGGAGCCGAGCAAGCTGGTGTCGTATTATGAGGTGGGTTTTGTCAAAGGCTGAGGTGAACTCAGCCGATCCAGAGTCCGGCGAAGGTCCCACTAACCCCCACCAAATAAAACACACTATTTTAGTGTATTTACTTCGAACACACACAAACACACGGCGCTACGACTAGAGTGCTAGCAACCTTATGTCCAAAGAAAGGGAGAGCGAGAGAGAGGTGACGTTCGTTCAGGAGCGGCGAAGCAACGGTGAGATCGCTAGCGGCACGGCGGGTGACTCTCGGCAACAGCGGAGCAACGGTTGAGCAGCGGCGGCGGCACAGCGGGTGACTCTCGGCAACAGCGGAGCAACGGTTGAGCAGCGGCGGCGGCACAGCGGGTGATTCTCGGCAACAGCGGAGCAACGGTTGAGCAGCGGCGGCGGCACAGCGGGTGACTCTCCACCACAACACACCACTAGGCGCCAACCGATTGGTCGAGCCGTGCTTGGATTAACCAGCCGGAGACGATTTAGTGCGTCCGAAGGCACACCACTAGACGCCAACCGGCTGGTCAAGCAATGTTTGGGTTGACTAGTCAGAGACGATTTAGTGCGTCCGAGGACACACCACTAG